>NC_139976.1:11381398-11503898 GCF_963993115.1 Abramis brama | reverse complement strand
ATGACAGTCGGTTTAAACACGGCTCAGTAACATGACAGCTTGCACAGAGCAGAATGAAAATCCTGATGTTTGTTTGATGGCTCTTGTATGCATTTTTTTTTTCCACTGTAATAAATATATGCATTTGTATTTTTTTTTTAAAACAGATTCAATTTCATTGAGCTGTTATATTGCCATATTCAGAGAAGAAAGATAATTAAAAACTGTTAAATTAAAAATGAATTACAAAGCGGCCTGCATGCTAAAAATTTGCTGTTATTTTCCATTTAAATCTGTTGTTCTGTTGCCATGAACAACTGTCAAACCATGGCCCTATTGCACATCTTGCTCTTAAAAAAAAAAAACATAAGAAATTCAGAGTGAAAAAATGCCTACGGCGCACATATCATTTTTAACCCACTTGCAATATCTAACTAAAAGTTATCACTTCCATTGTGACAAAAGAAAAAATACATAAGGGGTGATGATGGGTGGAAGGAGAGGCAAGAGCAAAAGAAGGAGAAAGAGAAAAAGAAGAGGAGGGAAAAAAGAGCCCTGTGCCACAAGCATATATAAGAGAACTTTCACCAATTAGTGAGGAGAAACAGGAGAGGGAGCTGCCGCAGAGATGGTGCTCAAAGAGCCAGGCCTTGCGGCGAAGCTGTCATGTCGGCTGGATTGATCAACAGGCCTGCTATTTCTAATGGCATGTTGTCATGAAGCTGCAGCCATGGGGAGCCACCTGCCTCACTCCTTGTAGACAGCAAAATATGTGTGTGTGTGTGGGAGCTGCAAAAAAAAAAAGAAAAAAAAAAGAGGGGCTTATGGTGTTTGTGTCTGTCGTGGGGGTGGGGGAGGGGGATTCCAAGACCATACTTTTACTTCAACTAACAATTTGAGAAAAAACTCCATACCTCCTCCCCGTTACTCCTCGACACCCTCCCCATCCCTCAGCTGTTGATATGACAGGTGCACTACTGCTCTTTTCTTAGCACCCAGACCGCAACACAAAGCCCCGGCTATGGCAATACGGCGAACGATCGGCAACAATAGCTTTAACGCAACTGTTTCTGTGTGGAAAATGTGGTAGTTCGGAAGGTTCTTTTATGATCAACATCGTTGATGGCACGACAAAAGGCTAAATAAGCTAAACACCGCTATTATCTAAATGTCAAAAAAGCTAGCTAATACGTAAATCGGATTAAGTACAAAACAAAAAAGTGATGAAACGCTTTCAAAAAATGAGCAAGGATGTTTCATGCTTCTGTGGACACAAACAAGTAGCCGTCCTTCATTTCGACTCTCCACGGGCGCAGAAGTGCTGCCTCGCTAACGATTAAAAGTCAAATAAAAGTTACAGAACTTTCGAGTTCAAGGTAGCGCTAGCCATTTTGAGTGTATGTCACGTACAGGTAACCTTTTTATCGGGTCCGCCTCTGGTCTCATCAGTCGATGAAATTCTCTGCCCGCGGCGGTGGCTTAGCCGAGGGACACCAACCAATAGAAAAATATTTCATTGTGTTAGCATTTCAAATGCCGAGTGGAGCGCGGGGGGCGAGGAGGGCCGGGAGAAGCGCTAACCGATCATTGCCAGTGGAATTAATTGGCTATTCCGAGAATAATGTCCCTTACTGTGGGTCCTTGGAGGGCTGAACACTAGCAGAGTCTACGATTTTTTTTTTTTTGTTCGGTGTCTTCAAAAAAAGGACCGCTGGGGGGTACTGGCCGCATTAGGGTTTTAGCTCATTCCCCTAAAGGGCGGGGAAAAAAATAATCAGAGCCAGTGAACCGAACTCAGCTAATCCGCACCCTAATTAAAAACACAGAACCCCATTACACCTAGCCATACTGCCAATTGACGAAAAACAATTTTCTAAAGACAAAAACTGAAATTACAGGGAACTACTTTTGTCATTTCTCATACACAGACGAAATTCAGCTGATAAAGAAAACACGGCAGAAACGTTTGCCCAAATGTCGCGAACAATGGATTTCATTCGGCTTTCGGCCAGCGTTCGATAAATGGCTAAAGATGGAGCGACCGTGGTGCTGCTTCAATCCTTTTATTCAAGGGGATTTGAATTTAAGCTCTTTTCCACATCGGCCAAGCATATGCATTGACCCTAACTGATATCAGTGCATCTCTTAGACATATCTTTATCTAACCTTTTTTAAAGCCCTGTGCCTTTTCAAACTCAAAACAGCATTAAGAATAAGTATTGTCTAGAGTGGGAGGGTATCCCTGGGAGACTCCTTCGAATCGTTGGGCCTGGTTCGAGGCAGGAGCCTGCAGGATACACAGCTGCTTATGCACACCAGTCAGATGCTCTGAGTGCACAGAGATAAAGAAAAAAAACGCAAAAGAAGAAAGAAAAAAAGTATAGCCATCCCAAATGTTCTATCTTTCCACACCGGGCTTCGTCGGGTGTCGATTTCATCCCATCCGAAAATGTATGGGCGATGCAGCAAGGCCCTATTATACGGTTTTCCTTTGCTCATTGTGAATTCCGTCAACGAAGTCAATCTTATTAACTTCCGCGCTGGTTCACACATGACATTTTCTTCAATTTTCTCGCCGACATCAAAAACATCAATTAGCAGCTCGAAAATAGGAAGGAGCGAATGACAGAGTACGATAACACAGACTTATTTGAAGCTAAGAGTAAATCTATTCTCCGGTTTCTGAATGTGTTCATTACAATTTTCAAAGAAGACCTCCAAATAGCAAAGAAATTAAATTTATCTCCGATAAATGTCCAGATTTTTTTTCTTGTTGTAATCCTGTGTCTGTTTCCTGCCCCCGACGGGCGACACAAAAGCGTAATGGTGCTGCATTCTCGCTGTCTCATTATAACAGATTACAATGCAGAACGTATGACTATAACAACGTTTTCCAGATAAAAAATACAACTACTACCAAAATGCAATAAATAACATGCAGACATATATATATATTTATTTTTTCCTGGTCTTTCTCTCATACTATCGATCAGTTTCCTGTTATTCTTTTGTATCTCAAAATTCAAAGAAACCCAATCCTGCGCATTAATAAATTGAGCTTTCCATCCTTTTATTTTGTCCCTGTAAATAAAAAGCATGTAACTCAATAAACTTCTGATAGTAACCTTTAAGTAAAAGGTTATTTTTGCTGATAGCCAAACATTACTACACCGCTTCCCTGTGCTTATGTTACATCTCCAAGGAGGTGAATACAAGCAACTTCAGTGGCCCTGGAAAAACACTCTGGTGGAGTGCATGAGAGAGGAGATGTAGGATCACATTCCTCCGGCCCATTGATTTCTGATCTTTTGACATTATTTAGCTGCTTCCCATTTTCTCGGCTGTCTGTTTTTTCCACGTCGTGAAAGACAGCAATGTCCAAACAAGCGACGGTTGGGATATCTACTATCTGTCAAAGGACTGGGCTCTTCCCGGCACTATGACAGTAGAGAGTACTGACACAGTACCGAGAATCGCCGGGATGAAAATATCACTCTTTATAATGGGGCCTAATCAGATTTCGGATGCCATTTGCCTTCTAGCGAACGCGTAGTGGAGCTGCGGCGATGTAACCTATACACGTCCCGTGCCCGTCTGCCCCTCGGAGCAGAGTATTAGGAGGTTACATTTATCAAATGACTGATCACCAAAGGGGATCAGTGAGAAGATCTTTCAAAGGAAGTGCTGAAACTAAATGTAAAGAGTATTTTGACCTTCGATTCTGACAGAATTTTTTTTATTTTCATAATGCAGAGTTTTTCTTGACACGTTTATGCCATCGACATGCTGAAACACACACACGCATACATTCACAAAAACAAACCTTACATTAAAAATCTTCAAATGTCATTAACCCATTAAATAATTAATTTTAATAATGAGTACTAAAGAAGAGTCTGATTTTGGTCAGAGTACCGGCCTGGGCTTTAAAAATTATTAGCCTACATCTAAACAATCAAAATGGTGATGGTAATGTCCTCCAGTCTGACACTAATGGACTTTCAATGAGGTAAAAAACAAAACAAAATGGGGGTTGAGGATCCAAGGAACACCCTTTCACTGCAGTCCCAAAGAGGTTTCAGTGGGGTCCGTGAGGGCAGTGACCCCCTGGCCTAACTCCGCTAACCAACTAGTTCAGCTAAACCAACATAATGTGAGCTGTACGACAGTGTCTTTTGCGGTCTGTAAATAAGAACATATTTAACATAACAAAAAATATACACATTTTACAGATTATTGCCATGGGAACGAAGCACAGAAAGCATTTTTCCCATAACTGCTAAGTGACTTCATAGGGGCGTGCCACAAATTAGTATTAGCACAATCATCCGTTCCCTGAGAACGAAACATTTAGCCACAGCACAAGATGTGCGCTTTAAATAAAATCCTGTTCAGGCATCCTATTCTCATTTACTTATTACTCATCCCTTGGCTAATTTAACCTTAAAAAAACAGGTCTGCTTCCTTCGACCATTAATTTTCTAATAACAAATTTTTTAGTTAATTTTAGCACAGCCATGTCACTTTGGTACTACCCTTTGCATCCACCTTTCCAATTACTTTTAGAGTTTGGGATTTACAAATTTGCTTTCATGTCCTATGTTGGTAGATAAGTCTCCAGCTCCTGGCCATGAAAGCAGCTATTTAATGAGCTGCGCTGAGGTTAATTGGTTCGCTAAGATCCCCAAGTCATGTGTCTCAATATGAAATTAAGCCATTTCCTAGAGTTTCTCTGACTTCTTTAATTAAAAACACTTCAGCCCAATTTTCATTTCCCACAGTATACAGAGTAAGCAGTACGCTTGGATTGGGACCTCTCACGTTTTTTTTTTTCCTCCTTCCTTTTGAATAAGCATTTGTTCGTCAAGGACAATTAATCTGAAGAGTGCAGCATGTACAATTAGCATGAGAGCATTCTCTCGGCCACTGTGGCACTATGACGCTACTACACACTGTTATTTGTTATGTGTAAAGGGAATACAAGTCATTTTTTTTTCAAAACGACACATTTCTAGTCAAATTCTCCCCTTCCACCTTTGGAAATTTCCCTTTGTCAACACACACTAGACACTACATAACTGCACAAATTCAGTGGGGCAACGATGCAATGAAGATGACGATTTAACAGCTAAATATGACTTCTAATTAACAGTTATTAAAGTAGCTATTAATTGTAATTGGCAAATGATACTGATGAAATGCTCTATAGCACACTACTCAATAATGATTAAAAAGACGATCTAGAAAAACAAAATGTAAGAAAAAAGTGTTTTGAAATTTTTTTTTTTGGGGGGGGGGGGGGGGGGGGATTTGGCATGAACAACCTATCAATGCTTATAAATCAAAAAAAGTATATAGGGCTTCTACAAAAACTTGATTTCATTCATCAACATTATTATAATAAAAAAAAATAAAAAATAAAAAATAATAATAATAATAACAACAATATTAATAATTATTATTATCCTACCAAATCATAATCCTTCCACACTACAAAAAAAAAGTGTCTTTAAATTATTAGCCTATTATTATTATTATTATTATTATCATCATTATTATTAATGTTGAGGAATTAGTAATCATTCAGGGGAAGGGTCCATAATAATAATAATAATTATTATTATTGTTAGTATTATTATCTGTGCAGTTATGTAGTGTGCGCGTATTATTATTATTATTATTATTATTATTATGGACCCTTCCCCTGAATAATTGCTTTAATTATTCAACATTAATAATAATAATAATATTCTGAAGATTTTTTTGGAAGAGGAAAGGTACATAATTTAAAAACGGCACCAGGACTCATCAAATTCTTGTTACGCCATCAGTATTATTCACTTATTATTAGGAGAGACATGAGGTGAATCTGCCCGTATAAGAGTCCCGTAATTAACAGTAGGGTGAAAGTGTTAAGGTTAGCCTCTCGCTGATACGGTTCAATTCTCCTGACAGAGTAATTACGGGGCTGCTCAATAGCCAACCGTTTCACTAAAAACTAATTCAATCCATCTTCATTTCCTCAGCTCCGCCCCTCTGATTGATGGATAGTCATCATTAGTGGGTGACAAAACACTGAGTTGAGTGTGCAGAAGAAAATGTGATAATTCCTGAGCCACTGGAGGATGCTATCACGCACGCACACATACACACACCTGCCCAGATCATACATTACAGCGGGAGTCTGGACTAGAAGGCGGAACAGAGGGAGAGTTACGGGTCACTGACCGTAGAGCAACCTGGGAGAGCACATACACAAGCAGACGCAAATAGAGCTGTGCGCCCAGTCATAAACGCACACAGTGCCTGCCTCACAGTGGACTCCTCACACACACATGCCAGCGCTCTCCTCCAAACCTTTTTATAGCTGCGCAGACAGTTTAAAACAAGAAGACACCCCCTCACACACACATACGCACACAAACTCTGAGCAGTCTCATATACGTCGCTTTCAAACAGTAACCACAAACCACTGATTAACGGAGACTTGTCTGCTTCACTATATTTTAAGTCTATGGCTATATTCTGACCCAGCCGGGCTATATATTTTAATTATGTGTTCTGTTTTTTCCCTCCACAGGGGAGGCGCGGGCTCCAGTGCTGCTGTACGAGGCCTCCTTAAATGAGAGCCTAGCAAACTTTATGGTTTGTGTTTGCCGACAGCATTTGAGATTACACACCTCGCTCTGAGCTTCAAGAAAGCTGATGCGTGTCATTTCTGTGCCGCTAGTGTCACCGAATGAAGTTGCATTCAAAATGCAACAGATTTCCTGAATCTGTCTGCCATTGGCTGGACAAACAGGTACTCTTGCCCTAAAATTTACACCACTGGGTGAGCCAGTGTAGCGTAACAGGGATAGTTCAAACAAAAATCTAAATACATTTCCTCATCCTCATGTCGTTCCAAACCTGTAAGATTTGCTTTCTTCTGTGAAACAAAAAGAATGTTGTTTGGACCCCACTGACTTTCATTGTACGGACCAAAACAGTTGAAACACTTAAAAAAATATCTGGGAACAGCATGAGGGAGAGTGAATTTGGGGGTAAAATATCTCTTTAACAATGCCCACCATATTCTCAACTTCAAAGACGTCTTCTAATTATCTGCATTTCAGAGAAATGCATATGCATTTCGTGCGGGCAGATGGAGTCTTTGTCCACATGTAAATCTGGGAAATCTTGATAACAGACGGTGAACACTCTGTGGCGGCACGTTGTCGGCAGGGTGCGATAGCCGCGTGGCACGGCCGATCGAACAGCTAAAGGAACATGGCACTCTCACAGTGATTATCCCACTCTCCTCTGGCTCCCGGTTCTGGGGTCAGCGGTGCTTCTGAAACACGGCTGGCCTTGCCATTTCAATGATTGAATTTGGTCTGGATCCCTCAATCGATTGTGTGCAGTGACCCCAGAAAGCCCCCCATGAGAAAAGCCCGCCGCACCTCACGCATGGCCTGGAGGAGAGCATCTGTACACAAACACACAGTAACACTCACAGATACAAACAAACACAACTACTGCGTTCACTTGCAGACAGACTCTAACACTCATGAAAACTAGGGACCTGTGTTGAAAAGGTACTAACTAAAAGACAAACTGAAAGAAGTGACGCTACTAACCAGATTTCTGAATTTGTAACGGAAGCTTACAGGTTTTCAAAATAGTATAGCTTTTCCAGTAACAAGCTACTTTTGCCAACCATTAGTGGTAGATCAAAAACTAAGTAGACCTGATTAAATTGAGATAATCAGTTTGTTCAAATGGATCATCAATTGCACACACACATAATATATATATATATATATATATATATATATATATATATATATATATATATATATATATATATATATATATATATATATATATATATATAAATAATATGTATATATATATGTATATATATATATATATATATATATATATATATATATATATATATATATTTATATACACACATGCTCAAGTCCTTATGCAGCATTTTAGGTCTTGTTTTTAAAAGTTAAATATTTAGTTAACTGCCATTTATCTTTTTGTCAAATATATTACAAATTATATATATATATATGTATATGTATATATATATATATATATATATATATATATATATATATATATATATATATATATATATATATATATATATATATATATATATATATATATATGTATGTATGTATGTATGTATGTATGTATGTATGTATGTATGTATGTATGTATGCATGCATGCATATATATATATATATATATATATATATATATATATATATATATATATATATATATATATATATATATATATATGTGTGTATATATATATATATATGTATATGTGTGTGTATATATATATATATATATATATATATATATACACACACACACACACACACACACACACAATGCAATAAATATATTTACATATTATAAATATAAAAAATGTATAGAATAAAACATTTTATATATAATGCATAATATAATTATATACAATTATATGCATAACAAAATATTATATACATAATTTGTATATGTATAAATCATATGAAATAATAATATAATAAAATATATATTATAATATTATTATAATAAATATTGTAATAAAATAATATAATTTAATAAGCAACTTCAAAAGTAGGTAACCTGTAGCGCTGCTAGCTACTTTTTCAAGACTCAAGAGTAGTTTAACTAAAGTTTAACTACTTCAAACAATGTGTAGCTTGTAGCTTCCCCAACACTGCTAGGGCCTTTAGTCTTAAGACCAACAAGTATTTCATCACCTGGCATGGCAAACATCATCAACACCCTCCTTAAATGTTCCTGGCAGGCAATATTTAACCACAGAGGGCTGAAACGGGTTCACCGGTGGGTGATTTCTCGATGGTTGACACACCAGCAGAGTGAGTACATGTGAAAGTGAATGTGTGAATCATATTTAGACCTGTGCGCTCTTGTTCTGCTGGCTGACAGCAAAGGAAGAATATAATCCTCGTCCTCCAGTAGCAGTGGCACACGGCAAGTCCAAACTCATTGAGCGCCACAAACAAACACTCTCTGGGCTCATGCTACACATTATCCACACGGCAAGATGGTGGAACGCCGTGGCAAATGCAGCGTGCCGGCCTCCAGACCCTGCAGTTTGTTTAGTAACACTTGAGCTTATGACGCCCGAAGGGTGCAATTAAGTCCAATTACAGTCTGTGGTTTTTATTAAGAGCTACAAGCTGGCCAGGCTGCGGGGCCAGTGAGCGAAGCGCACACACGCACAGAAGTCGAGTTCAGCACTGCTAAATCAAACCAATTCAGACTCAATAAAAGGAATACATAATGACTTATTCTGTAAGTTCAATAAAGGTAATAGAAAGAGATTGCTACATATTGCACAATAACCAGAATAATTAAATAAATGACAAATGAGAGATGAATAGCATACAGAATTATCAGAAAGGAAAAGAACATCAGATGAATGAGTACATGAAACACAGCAAGTTTTGAATAGCCAAAAAAAAAAAAAAATCATACAATTATTATATATTATTGTGACCCAGATATTGATATAATGTCATATTCCAACCACTGAAATGGGAATTTTCATTTAAAA
Source organism: Abramis brama (assembly GCF_963993115.1). NCBI lineage: Eukaryota > Metazoa > Chordata > Actinopteri > Cypriniformes > Leuciscidae > Abramis > Abramis brama. The sequence goes on along the minus strand of NC_139976.1, from coordinate 11,494,324 downwards.
AATGTAAGATAATAATTGAGATATTATTGAGATTGCCTATCATTTTTATGTGAGAGGCCTTCATACCCCGGGCATCTGAAATCGGGGACAGGTCAAATGGTCAGATGACCTCACACACCCCGGCGATGTCACCAGGGTAAGCCTGCGATCCCCATACAAAGGGACGGTGCAAATGAAAGGAAAGCGAATGGAAAAGTTAGAGGTCACCGCACGCAGGGCTTTACTTGAGCGATGCGAGATAAGTACTCTGAACTCTCCCTCCGGCTAGATACCGCAGGGCACAAGACCCTTTTAGCGCTGAATACGTAAATCTGATCAATATCATGACCGAGATCCTTTATGAAAGACAGCTCAACCCTAATTCAACTTCGCTGATACAGAGCGAGCGGGAAAAAAACGAAGGAAACACCCAAAATACCAATAGCGCGGCCGGCCTTTTCACGAAAATGGCAGGGGCAGATGTCACAAAGCATTCTGGGGTTTTGGTCACGTGACCTTGCACTGGGGATACTTGGGCGCATGACAAGTGAGCTACAGCTGTGACGGAACAAATAACAAGCACATCCTTCGGCATTCATCAGCGCATCAAAAACCAGCCCTGTATCAATCTGTCGTTCGCAGGGAGCGGTGAGAGAGCGAAGCATTTTCCTCTTTGTGTTCCTGTTATTGGGCTGTTAGCTGATCGCTATCATCCTCTTCTCCGCACTGCGCTTGGACACGTTTCAAAAAGATGGGAGTCTTTTTTCTCTCCTTCTGTAAGGAAACCGTCTCCTTAATGGCTTTCAAAACAGGAAGCACAACAATAAAAGTGAAAAGTGAGAATGCTCGCTGCAGAGATCTTTTCCATTTTGCAGCGCGACGGCATCACACTCTCTGGCGTATACACACGCGCTCGCACAAACAGACAAGCACACACAGTTACACTGACACACTGACCTTCAGACATTCCTCATTCTGTCTAGCGTGATTCTCTAATGTAATGACTGTGTGTTACAAAAATAACTAATTCTCCCTCAGCGGATACATTTGTTAGACGTTAAAGGGATCTACTCACCCTCACATTTTCTTCATAGAAAACTAAAGGATTTATCTAGAAAAATGTCCAGACTGCTCTTTTCCTCACAAGAAAAGTATATGGTGACTACAGCTATTAAGCTCCTAAAAGGACAGAAAAAAGAAACAAGAGTACAACTTTCACTGTATGGAAAGGAGAAGTTTGAACATTTTGATAGATGACAGTTTTCTGTGTGTTTTGTGAACAGATTATGGTCCGGAATCCTTAAATTCATCTTTAAAGAATTGACAGCAAATTTAGAAATTTTACAAATATTATTGACAAATTAGAAACCCTGTGTAAATCACAGAATTTTTTATGCTTACCAAGTCAGCATTTATTTGATCAAAAATACTTTGAAATAGTATTTAGAAATACTTTGTAATATTATAAAATATTAAAATAACTGTTTTCTATTAGAATATATTATTAAATGTAATTTATTTCTGTGATCCGATGCTGAATTTCATTCTAATATGCTGATTTGGTGCTCAAGAAACATTCTTATTTATCATCAATGTTCAAAACAGCTGTTCTGCTTTAAAAAAACCTGTTACAGTTTTTCAGGATACTTTGATGAATAAAAAGTTTAAAAGAACAGAATTTATTTGAAACAGAGACTTACATTCTGTAACATTATAAATGTCTCTACTGTCACTTTAGATCCATTTAAAGCATCCTTGGTGAGTAAATGCATTTCATTTCTCTGTAGCGTGTATATCCTGTTTGTAATTTCATGCTTTATGCTATATTCCAAACAACTTTATAACAACACAAAGTCTGCATCTAACTTTCTCTGGCTTCTTTAACACAGCCATCCTTTACAGAGGATCCCTGACCTGACCCTAACTCCAACCCATCAGAGACCTTCAACATGCCACGAGAAGCGCTTTCAGTTCAGCGGCACAAAAAGCTCAGAGAGACAGCTACATGTACTTCCTCACAGCTGGATAAAACAAATCTTAACAGCACAACTACGCCTCACCAAAGCGCTTCATATTTTTTCTACACCCTCAAACGTATTGTGTTGTCTCTAGGTACCAGGAACCTATCTATCATTTCAGTCTAAAAACAGAATCTGCATCACCCTCTTCAGTGTGAGCAACCCCAACCCCCCCACCCCACCGAATTGATTTCTCCCAGTCGAGGCCTTTCCCAGTGCGGACCGCATCCGCAACAGTGTCATCTTTACCGCCAGTCCTCTTTTAACTGGCTTTTACTCTAGTGGCGGAATGTACAAACGATGAAGGCGGAGGGGAAGAAAGAAACAGAAAAACTGATACATGCGCTCCAAAGTTTCGTCTATTGATTTCTTTTTGATGCGCAGCCGAAAAAAAAGGGAAGGAGTTCAAAGCTGAGGAGATCTTTTTTTGATCACCACTAGAATAGCTGTGTTGGTAGTCGGCATGGAAGCAGCAGTGCTAGACGGAAAGTGTCGGCATGGATTCCTTTGTTCTGGCCGAAGCCCCGTGGCAAGGACCCTGACCTGGTGTGGTCAGCGAGGTCTTTAGCGAGGCGCAACATTAACATGTGCTGAGGGGTGATCATGAAGGAATTCAGAGCTGCCCATTCATACGTCTCCCTGCCGGACACAAAGAGAATATGTCTGGCTACCGCACTGTGGTTAACTGCAGACAACTGCAGTCACAGTCACATAAGGAGCTATTCAGAAACTACGGGGAAGAGCGAGTTGGGAATTTAAATTTGTAGAATATACCATTTTTTTTAAATTCCATTCCATTTAAGAAAAAAAAAAGAACGTTTGGTTCCTTTAACAGTTCTTGAAATTCTGTTCATCAAGTGTTTAAAATCAATATTTTAATTAGATTTGAAAGATTAACTAATTGAGAGTTAGATGATGATAAAGATAATATAAATGTAAAAGAATAAGGTAAATACGCATGCATGATTAAATATTAATATGCAATATCGACCAATAGAGATACATTTAATTCTTGAATATCTGCTAATAATCAATACAGTACCGGTATGCAACTAACTATTTGGTGCTTCATTAAAAGTATTAGGCCTAATAAACAATAGAATCGAAGAAACCCGAATCAATAAGTGGAATTCCTGTCAGGAGGATGTGAGGGGGAATGTAGTGGATGTGATGGGAGAGAAACGCAGGGTAGAAAAGAGAATGACAGGTTGATGGAAAAGGGCAGAAGACAGAAGCAGAGAGAAGAGGAAGATGGCAGTTTACCCCTGTGATGTGTGGGATGGACTATATATCAATAATATATGGTGCTGACCCTGTGATAAATGGGCAGGTAGCGCAGAAGGAACTTGAACACCTACAGTAGGTTTGTTCTGCTCCATCTGAAGATGCTCTATGAGGCATATTACACTGGATCCAGGCTCTCTGTGATATGCAGCTGTGTTCACCGGTGGCTACAATTAGACCATCAAACCCATTCCAGCCGGGAATCGGCACACATCTCCAGAGCCTGTGCTCCAAAGAGACGGCCAACTAGTGGATCTGAGGGTGGTAGTCTTTGATGTGCCACGCATGGTAGAAACCTCTCTTTTTGCTCATATTAATGGTGAGAAGATATAACAATTAAAGGAGAAAGCAGCGGGCAGACAGACAGCCAGCGTGGCTGCACATCCTGAGCTCAAATTAGCATACTGGAAGTCCTCCAAAAGGCGTACAAGCTAATCGTAGCTGAGGAACCAGAAGAACCAAACGTTTATGAAGGAACACCCAGCGGCAGGCTGGATTTAATAGGGTAATTAGACACACAGACAACTAGTTATAAAATTACAGCACAGCCATAATATTTTGAACAAGCTTCGATGTTAAAATGATCTAATGTTTTAGTTTGCGGTGGGCCTCCAGACGTGCGGCCACATAAGGTGGAACATAATTCCACTTCCTGGACCAGTGCCGCACTATTTGCTTTTTTTATATAATAAGACGACAAGAGTTTCCTACAGCTGATCTGGATGAGAGGCGTCCACTAACATTACATTAGCCATGTGGTATCGGTTTGCTTCCTTCTGGAGACAAACCATACCATGGCTGACAAAAAAAAACATGCTTGAATACAAACTGTTTATGGTGCTTCTGCAAGATCAGTTCATAACCACTGCATAAAAATACATCAGTTTTATATAGCGTAAACTGGTCTTAATTACCAGAGGGATTATTTCTTGGCATCATGCATGTGCATGTCATAAATAATATAGCATCGCAGTGCTATTGCCAAAGAGTGGTTCATGGTGAGGCAGTGGTCTTTTCAATAACCTGCAAACTACGGAGCGCATAAAAACCCACTCAGAGCATTCATCCGTCTGTCTGACATTATAATAAGGAATGCTCCTCGAAAACACTCAGAAAACAGCTGTGCTGCCGTAACAGATCTTATGTGGCATCTCAACACAAGGTGGAGACAGCGTTAAAAAAAGTTCCAATTAATGTTTACGTTTACAATAGGGGGAAATAAAATGGAGATGACTGAAAGTCTCCGAGCTTTCCAACAGGTGCTTGGAAACATGGGATAAAAAGGCACACGAGGAGCAGCCTCTGTATCTTAAGGATAGTAGTGACATCTCAGCTTTTTCTCTGTTCGCATCAGAGGTAGAGGAGAAAGGAAAAAAATCCGTTGTGTGAAGAAAAATGTCTTGTTATGGAGGAACGGAGCATGTCATAGATAAGAGTAGGCCGGTGTTCAAAGGGATACAGGCCAGTGAAGCGCTCGCTTCTTTCTCCACGTCGCTGCACTGTCCTTAATGAGCCTCCCAATAAAGCCTCGTCTCCTGTCTGCTGTCCGCTGTCTTTCTCACTTCAATCATGACCCACCATTTTATTTATTCATTTTATTCATTATTTTTACTGAACTCAAGATAGTTCACAATACTGATAAACAAATAAAAACACACATAATGTTTAGCTAGTGCTTGCCATTATTAAGGAGACAGGAAACTGTTGGGCGTAGTAGGGCTGGATGGTATGATAATCGCCAAAATTGTCAAAATAATACAATAAAATATTATTTATTAAACAAATTACAATTATAAATTAAATACATAAAAAGTCAAATAAAATAAAATAATAAATAAATAAAAAGTCAAAAAAATTAAAATAATTAAAACATTTTATTAAAAAAAATAACTCCACTGAGACACAACAAAAGGGCAGATTGGAACCTATATCTCCCACATGAGCACCAAGGCTCAAAGAGCCCAGAGCATGTGTGCTAAGTGCTCAACATCAGCTTTAATATAAATGTTTAAAAATTTGCTTTCCATCAGCAAACAAAAAAGTAACTTTTTCCCGTTCCATCCCTCTCATTTTTTTTTTTCCCCTAGCCTCCAGCCTCCTTTTAGTCTAGTATCTTGTGGTCCGAGTAGTGACAGATTCTCCTGGACTTGTCAGGGCTGCCCTGTTAGCTGCCTGTCATAAATTAAGCCTAAATACAACACATCTGCTTTCAACACAGAGCCGTGCAGACGAGCAGAGGTAGACATTCCTCTCATATTTAAAATGAAGCTAAATAAAAGATAAAGAGAGCATGTGCACACCTGCAACAGCGTGCCAGAACAAGACCACTTTAACTCACTGAATCATTCAAAAAAAGGCTGAACTAAAAAGAAACAATAAAAACAAAGAGATTTTCTGACTGTGAAAAACAGTCCCGTGTCATCTTTCTCTTTTTAAAGCCATAATGGAGACAGACAACTTGGCTATGACTGCACTTATTGTAGAGAAACATCAAAAAAACAAAGACGCAAATAAACAGTAAAAATATGTTTGCAAAGAAACTGCTGAGAGGAGCGAAATCAAATAAATTGGAAGTTTGTTTCACAAAAGGCAAGCTGAAGCACATCTGAAAACAATCTGAAGAGAGAGAGAGAAAACTAGAGGACAATGCAAAAACGACTCCAAAATCAAGATAGACTAACTTCCTAAAAAAAAAACAAAAAAAACCTATTGCTCTCTTAGCGAGGGCTATGGAAGTACGTGTGATTTTGGCCAGCTTAAGTGCTCCCTAGAAGGGCGTTTTAGGGGCCAACGCACACATACACACACACAGAACCACCAAAAGAGGGAAGGTGTTCAGCTTTAACTGTCACTGCACATTCAGCCATAACAATAAATTTTTCTTGGGTAATGTCAGTTTCACCCCTCCCCAATTCTTTGCCTCCTCCTCCTTTCTCACTTACTTCAACACACTCACAGGACACACACACACACACAGAACTTCTGAATCTCACCACATTGTGAAGCCAAAACAGTCTGGCCATAAAGCAGTCAGCGTTTGCATCTGAAGCACGGGGGAGATTTCGTCCAACCTAAACAAAGGATTAGTAAAGGAACGTGCAGGACTTTAGGTGATTTCAATAGACCCCGACCGCCACTACCTTAACACGCTCAGGGGGCCAAATTCCACACAATGGAATTACAGAGCATGAATTTTTCTAACCGCACATTGGACGTAAAATACTATTAATTTTCACTTCAATTAAATGATGCCATGGATATATCAGGGAGTGTGGTGAGCGAGAAGCTTACTAAAACAACCAGACTGCATCCAAAAAAAGCTCCTCATTCTACAGGCCACCCTGAGGGACGGAGTCTAAATCATTTCAACTTCCTCTTGGAAGTTCACCTAAAACTTCCTGGAAGCACAACAAGCATGCTTAAATAAAAAATAAAGAGAGTTAATTGGTAAAAACAACAGTAATTATAAAAAAAGAATTAAAAAGAAAATGGACAGAATTGAAACCAATAGGCCTCAAAATGTAAAGATGTGTCTACAAGTATGCTTTTGGTAAACTGGGATTATGTCTAAGAATAATGCTTTAAAAAGTAAACAGATTATGTAAACAGAATAATGATTTAGTAAGCACATTTATTATTCTGTATTTTAAGTAATGCAAAAATACAAAAAGTGACTGATATTATATTATTTTGCATTTATATAATTTTTTTTTTTTGCAGCCGATTCCGACTAAGCTACCGATTTCTTGTCATCATGATCGGCCGATACCGATCCCGATCATGCAAGCTTTATAGTAGTGATGTATAAATATAAGTGTAAGCTCTCTGTTGACTGTCAACCCCTTTGATTTCAGGAGGCATATTTAAAAGCGTATAACTCTAAAAAAAAAAAAAAAAAAAAAAAAAGGTATCATCAGGTACATGGTCTCATTTGATATAAAAACTTTCACATTTTTAAGAAAATTGATTTTGATAAAGTTTGGAGGTTCTTATGTTACAACACTGCTGAGGAAACCCCAGAAAAAGTTATGCAATTTTTTGATTTATATTGTTATTATTCATGCTTCACATGATGACTATTAGAAAATATATTTGACAGGTCATAAATTCATTTTAAAAAAAGGTTTGGGCTTGTTCACAATTATGTCAACAGCATCTGAGCCAAATTTTATGTTGATATCTCAAAGCAAAAATAAAGTTATGGAATTCGGAACCATGGTAGCTTCCAGTGTTTTACTGAACATAAGGACTACTTAAATGTTAAACGCCACTAAGTATAAAAATATTTATAATTACAAAGAATAAGTAACAAGTAATAAGATCCTGGTTGATGAGTAATGATCTTCCAGCACTGTTTCTTCTGTGCGCTCCTATTTTATGGCGCTCTGCAAATCAAGACTCGATTGAGAGTGATCGATTCAATCCAAGAGCGATCCAACTGTAAAACATTGTCCGATTGGTGGTAAACATCATCTCTACCCACCATGCCAAGATCCAGTTTCCATTAGTTGAACTTTCAAATGACATTGAAAAACACAGTGTCATGATCCCGAATGTCCTATAGCTTTAGCCAAGCAGCATGTCATGTCACTCCATGAGGATTTTCTTAAGATACGCATCATGTTATGTTTTGTGGGGGCTCGTTTGAATCAAGACAACCTGCTCTAAATAATGATGTTCGATTTACTAATGTTTCACAAAGTTACAAAGAAAAATGTGCACAAAAGCCTAATCTGTATACTATTTACATGCACGTCAAGGCAACTTTTTATGGTTTTACGTCATCAAATTGCGATCAGTCCATGAGATTGGTCAAATTTAGTGGCTACCGATCAAGTCATAGAATATGATTATCGGCCGATCGATCAGAGCATCCCTAATATATATATATATATATATATATATATATATATATATATATATATATATATATATATATATATATATATATATATATATATATATATATATATCTATCTATATCTATATATATATATATATATATATATATATCTATATATATATATATATATATATATATATATATATGTATATATGTATATCTATGTGTATGCGTGTATGTACATATATATATGTATGTATATGTGTATATACATACATACATATTATATATATATATATATATATATATATATATATATATATATATATACATACATGTATATATGTATATACATATTATATATATGTATATATGTATATATATATATATGTGTCTGTGTGTGTGTGTGTGTGTGTGTGTGTGTGTGTGTGTGTGTATATATATATATATATATATATATATATATATATATACACACACACACAGACACATATATATACATATATGCATATATATATACATATATATATATACATACATATATATATATATATATATAATATGTATATATGTATATATATATGTATATATGTATATATATGTGTCTGTGTGTGTGTGTGTGTGTGTCTATCTATCTATCTATCTATCTATCTATCTATATATATATATATATATATATATATATATATACACACACACACACACACACACACACACACACACACACATACATAGATAGATACAGCATCAACAAGAACATAATTAGATTGAATTATAATTAGATAATTAGAAATAATAAAAATATATATATATATTATTTATTTTGCACCCCCGATTTTTTTGCACCCTCATTTTCCAGATATTCAAATAGTTGTATCTCGGTCAAATATTGTCCAATCCTAACAACCCATTCATAAATGGAAAGCTTATTTATTCAGCTTTCATGTGATATATAAGTCTCAATTTAAAGAAATTAACCCATGTGACTGATTTTGTGGTCCAGGGTCACATACGATAAAATAATAGCTTTTATCCAATAGGAATTGAACAGATCATGAAAAGTTCTTCATATAAAACAGGTTGTCAGAGGGCAGGGGTCAAAAAGTTTTCTTAAAAATAAAATTTTTCCTTAAAAACAACATGCATTTTATCCTTTAAAAAGTTTGCTCCGTCTTTATCTCTTCCCCCTCTTCCCCTATCTCTTATTCTCAATTCTGATCTACTTTCCCAAGCTACTCTATAACAGGCCTGTGAAAGGAGGTCACATATCAACTTACCAAGCGTCCCTCTCTGACCATATGACCCCTTCGGCAGCCCACGAGGCCCCATGTCATTCCATCACACTCTCTCTCGCTCGCAGTCCCCCACATTCACGTCTTCCAAACCACCATCTAAAAGCTGCCCCCCACCCCTCGTCTGCCCATATCCCGACACTAATTGGTAAATCTGTTGAACCATAGCACGCCCAACAATGAGACACCTGGAGTTCTGTCAAAACAAGTTTCCCTGTGAAACAGCCTCAAGTGCTAATACAGTACGAGTCCTAGCTAACTCCGTCTTACTCAATGCCGTGCACGAATATAATGCGTGTGTGGGGTGGGGGAGGTGTTATAGAAAGTTGTAGTGAAGTTCAGTGTGAAGGGGAAGTGTTAATGGCACTATTAAAGTTTAGATTCTCAGGAGTTTGGGAAGGAGGAGCACGATGCTGTCTGGCTCCACTGGAAGCCCACAGGAAGTCCTTGTGGAAGTTTTGGCCCCGACAAAAATCTCAAACATTCTTGCAGTTCTTGTTGGACACCCTCCCCGCCCACAATCCCTTCTGCACTCTCTCTATTTTAGACAGAATAGAGGAGTGCTCTACGTAAACTCAGAGTGCTAACATGGCAACATGTTGTGGTTTGTGTGAAATCATGTGCAATAAGCTTGAAAAACTAACCCCGATTTAACTGAGAACATGGAACCTGCACATTTGCTTGTCAGTTAGCTGAAACAACACACACAAAGACATGCAGAAACACATACACGGAGGCATTAGAGTGACATATCGACAAACATTAGGATTTTTTTTTTTTTTTTCATTAAAACAAGCGTTCTATCTATGTCTTTCACAAACACATTTGAAACAGAGATACACTACTCAAGGAACTCTTGGTGAACCCTGTCTAACAAGTTCTGACAGAAACTCTTTATGAACACAAAACAGTTTCTGGCCCTGCAATTAGTGTCAGATAATAAAACATAAGAAGATTCATTGTTTAATATATTTTTTTCATAAACTGCCACAACTTCTTAAAGGAATAGTTCACTTAAAAATGAAAATTCTGTCATCATTTACTCACACTTTAGTTTTTTTTAAACCCGTATGAATTTCTTTCATTTGCTGAACACAAAAGATGATATTTGAAGAATGTTGAACCAAACAGTTGATGGACCCCACTGACTTCCATAGTATTTTTTTTTCCTACTATGGAAGTCAATGGGGTCCATCAACTGTCTCATTAAAATATCTTCATTTGTGTTTTGAAGATGAACAAAAGTCTAATGGGTTTGGACACAATGAGGGTGAGTAAGTGATGACAATTAAAAATTTTGGGAGAACTAACCCTTTAAGAAAAATAAAAGTATAAAAATATGAGAATTTAAGAATTTTTCAAGAATTGCACTTATTTCATCCTAAATACTAAAGTATAAGAGTGACAGTTCTCTCTAGATGTAAACCTTGTTCTACTAAACTCTTGTGATATTTGCTTTTGCTGCTACTAATATTAGCGTTAGGATTTGCTACTGGACTCCAATTTAAATCTCACAAGACTTCACAGAATGAGGGTTACCATCTCGACGTTACCTACATGACCCTGAGGGGCAGACAAAAATAAGACAAGCATATCCCACAATGCCACAGCTTTCTTCATAGACCTAAACACAAGGCGATGAGCTAAACAAGCTCTCACCGCTGTTGAGATTTGGCAGACCAAGGCTATCCACCGTGCCCCCCCTTTCAAATTCCACACACTGTTTGTGTCCGTCAAGGAGGGCCGAGGCGCAATTGAGACACTCAGCGGCAGTGGCCCCATGTTGCGTCACTCCGCGCCACATCAAAAACTGAAGAGCAGTGCCAGACTTTCTCTCTGCGCCTCATGTCGACGGACAAGAAGACAATTAGAAGAGGGTCTCGTCTCATCCAAACATCCTTAACCTTGACCCACGCAAACTGAGTCATGCACACATTTACACACTCATGGGTGTGCGTGTGCAAGCAAAAACACAAACCACTCCACCTCCTAACTTCTCGCTGGCAAACGTTCAACCCCAGATGCTACAAATGAAAAGCATCCTCTTCATGCCAGCTGCTTCAGAGAAAAGGAAAAGAAATCAGAGAGAAATAATCGCCACCATTCCGGAAGATGCAGGAAAATAATTAAGGCTGAGACGGGGCCTGCAAGCAGACAAAGATGAAGCTCAAGAGGCATTTCGGGCTGCCAGGAATCCAGAAATGCTGAATTTTACATTGCTGGAGTGGCGCTGATGCTTTCCTGTTAGACGCAAATACTGTATATCGTAACAGGGATCCTGCTAGAGACAAAAATCATCATGTCAATGGACAGCAACAGTTTACAATTACCACACAAACTGAGCCAAGTCTGCTCATGAGGATGTGTGTTTGTGTGTGTGTGTGTGTGTATATATGTACAAATGCAAAGCAGATTCAACCCCATTTTATAGAGAAAAAAAAGAGCAACAACACAGCAACAAACAATATCAAATACAGCAGAATATTACACTGTTATCAAAAACAAGTTATTGAAATCTCCAATTGTAATGATTTTGATATTCTCATTTCATAATTTTATTTTTTACTTACCCTGTTGGAAAACCCAGCTTAAGCAGGAAAACATGGTTGCTGGTTTCTAGCTGGTCAAAGCTGCTCCAAGCAGGTCATTAGCTAGTTACCAGCCCACGATGTTCCAAAAACCAGCTCGACCACCTTTAGCTGGTTTGTCGTGGGTTAATGATGGTCTACTAGCTCAGACTAGATAATGACCAGCGTGGACCAGGAAATAACCATTAAGGCAAGCAGGAAAATCAGTTACCATGCAACTGAAGCTGCATTTTCCAGCAGGTAATTCATTTAAACAATCAATAAGCCAGATGCAAGAAACTTGGAATTCAGGATTCTCACCAACTGTAATTGGTGAACACTCAGATCAGTCTGTCCGGGGAATTCCCAGCAGAAGGGCCCCTGAAAGGCAAAGACGCACGTCCCGTGTCACAAATTGAGAACATGGTACACTCATCACTCATCCAGGGCATGAAGGCAAAAGGCATGACTTTTAAAACCACAAAAAAAATGTCTAGCTGTGTGCCACCCCTCTCCTTCCCTGTCTGCTTCCTCTCTGACTTGCGGTGTCAGGCCGCTGTCAGGTACAAGCCCAAACATATCTCGCATACAACATACAACACACGCAGAATACGTGAGTGCATGTTTGTTTACTCTGATTTGAGGTGATATTGTTAGCATGTTGGCAGTGTGTCTACATCAACTGAAAGAAAAAAAAAGTACTGATGTGGCTTTAAGCACATTGAGGGTTTGTACACCATATTCCTGTTGCACAATGTCATTCGAGAAAAAGCGAGACAAGCGATGGTATAAACACTTCACAGAGGAAAAATATATTGGTCAGATGTTGCCGTTTTATAGCTCAAGAGACTTAGGGCCAGATTTACTAAACAGAGCAAATTAGCGTAAGAGCGCAAACCCCCAAAAAGCGCAGATGGGAGTGGAAAGTTCTGACCGTGATCTACTGACGACGAGTAAATTAAACACAGACGCAGGCGCATCATTTCCATAATGACAACGCAATCTACCAAGATAAATAATGGCCATCAAAGTGACAAGGGCAAACCTTAGTAAATCACCTTGCATAATTCATTTAAATACTCTCCCTCCAATAAATTTTGCGTCTGAAAGGGAAACTCCTACAAATGCATATGCAATAAGATCAGGCGCAAAAAAAAACCTGTCCACGCCTTTTCAGTGCTATTTTTTTACCGCATGTCTTCAGTAAACCCTGACAGTAGTTTTTAACGCCAAAAGAGGGTTTGCGCTGGCCCTAAATGGCATTATCAACTATGTTTGTTTTAAATACACTTCCATTCAAAAGTATTGGGTCTGTAAGACGTTTTCAGTGTTTTGAAAGAAGTCTCTTATGCTCACCAAAGTAGCATTTATTTGACCAAAAATACAGTAAAAAGTAATATTGTGAAATATGATAATTTAAAATGTCATTTATTCCTGTGATGGCAAAGCTGAATTTTCAGCAGCCATTATTTTACTCTCCAGTGCCACTAGAGGTGAATCTTCACTTGACTCACGATTCAATTTGACTACAATTCAGAGGGAAAGGATACGATCATAAAAACGATTCTCGATGCATCTTTTTATCCAATTATTTTATGAATACTAAATATTATATTAATATACTTTTTGTTATTTTCCCTGTTATTACAAATTAGTTATTCAAGCAAGAGCAGGGAGTGATTCCCTCTTTTCTTTTGTTGTTTGATTAACATTAATGACACAGACACAAGCTAGTTTATTATATTAAGATCTAATGCACGGATCTAATATAATTGTTACATATCAGATTCCCCCCAACTGTTTACATTCACTTAAAGGTGGGTAAGTGATATTTGAAAAATTCTGTTTGAATACAACAACAAACGCGTAGCCAATCAGCATTAGGGGGCGTATGACGGTGGAGGAGAGGGAACGAGCAAGAGAGAGATTTGAAGAAAGACTGTAGAAAGAGTTGGCTGAGAGACATTACAAAAGAGAAAAATAAGAATATCATAAGAATATCATAAGCTCTTAAGAATATCACAGGAAAAAGTAGGGTTATGATCAGGAAAGAGCTTTAGGACCCACGTTAATATCAGTAAAGCTTTTCGGCGCTGGAGAGAGCTAAGCGGGAAGGGCTGAAAACAGACTAGAAGTTGCATTTATTCCGATCCACACGTGAGTAACACTGGGTTTGAGTGTCATTGTTTATCTGGAGCTGCTGTTGGCAACTAACAATGAACTCTTGTTTGCATTTACTGTTGTGTACTGTGTTCATTTTTTGTCGTTCGTTCATCATCTTCGCTTTATTTTTCATGAAGCATTATTTTGTTGCGCTTCTGCCACGATAAATAGACATCCACTCTTTACAAACGATCAACATCCAAACGATTATATTCCACAGCTCAAAATGTCACATGTTCCTTCAAAAATCATTCTAATATGCTGATTTGGTGCTCAAGAAACAGGAATTTTCAGGAATTTTATAAAAAACAGCATTTATTTGAAACAGAAATATTTTGTAACATTATAAATGTCCCTTTTAATCAATTGAATGCATCTTTGATGAATAAAATTATTAATTTCTTTTTTTTCTAATTAATCTTACTGACCCCAAACTTTTGAACGGTAATGTATTGTAAATGTTCCTACAATACCTGAAAAGAACATTTTATGGGTGTACAATATGGTATATCAGTTATTGGCCGATATTATATATCTTTTAATTTATTGTTCTTGGTCAATTTGGATATTTAAAAAAATATTGTTTAAGAGATATTAAAGAGATTACATATTTTGCCCTGCAAATGGACATGCTAATAGGAACACACACAAGAGTTGTGAGTGTCCTGGAGGTTAAGGTTACAAAACAATACAAACATTTCAAAGGCTGATGACCTTGACACCAGGTCCCTTGTAAAAGAGTTTGTTAACATTCCCTGAGTTTAAGTAGAGGAAATGCTCCAGGGAGGCCTTTCATGCACTACATAAGATCATGTGCTGAGATGTTCTCCAAGCTTTGGCCAAAGGTCTCAGACCAGAGACATCTCCTGGTTTCATAAGGTCCTGTCAAAAGCGACAACAACAGGCCGGGGTTACATCACTACGCACCAAGCAGCACTAAAAAAAGATGGGAAAGAAAAGGCGGAGGCTCTAGAACCAAGAAAAGTGAGAAATAGTAGAAAGGGAAGGAGAGAAGAAAAAGACAGTTGGGTTCAGTGTCTTGTGGCTGTGACACTGGGGTCCTCATTAACAGCGAGGGGGCTGGGGTTTCCCAGCATGCCTCTGGCCCTCCCAGCCATTGTCAAGCCAGTCCAGGTGCACCACCATTCAGTCCGAAAAAAGGAAGCAAATTACCCGGCAAAAACGACAGACCCCGTGCTAGCTTGAGGCGCTACTCCTACTCAGCTGGAGTCTGGGAAAATGTCCTGCATACTGTATGTGTGTTATTCATTTAGTTTACTCTGACTTTATTTTTAACATCGATTTCAATACACTTTAAGTGCAGTTTGAACTTCAGCTACTAAACAGACGTGTTTTGACAGCAAGCATGCCCTCATCATACAGCGGTTCAGGCGGGAGGTCCCGCTCTGTCAAAACGCAACACATTCCATCACTTCCTAAATACTAATTACCATACAGGAACAGACCAGGACTCCTCTAGCTATTCTTCCAAGCTCCACCCCTCCTATTCTTCCCCCTTTCCCTGCGTTCTAACTGTTCCCGCGTTTTCCTGCCGTTGGTTCACTTGCACACAGTGTTGCACGCATACACACACTGCTGTGGGGCCTCGTGGGGAAATAGTTAACACTCCAGCCGTCCCCTGCTGCCTGTGAAAGCCCAGAAAACAATGGAGACATTGTTCAGTCTCAACAAGACTTGGAGCAAGAGGACTCTGTGTGTGTGTGTGTGTGTGTGTGTGTGTGTATTAGACAATGTGTAATATGCTTGCATGAGGTTGTGTGTGTGAGTGTATCCTCAGCATTATTTGAGAGAGTAGCATTAAAATATGAACTTAAAATGCCTCTCAATGGTTGTTAGCCAGCAAACTTTTATTTCATTTATTTTATTTGAATCTGATAAAATGGGTTGGATAAAATAATGTACAACACACATACACACACACAATCCAGTAACAACATGGCATATTGTTATAACACTAATAATATAATTAATATAATATAATATAATATAATATAATATAATATAATATAATATAATATAATATAATATAATATAATATAATATAATATAAAAAAATCCGTAATAACCACTGCAATTAGTTGCCACTTAGTTTTCTGTACACATTTTCACTTTTTTATTGTTTTTTTGTACAACCACATGTCATTCAAATGGTTATTTCCTGAGCAAGTAGACAGTTCTTGGCCATAACAAAAAACTGAAAAGGACCAGACTTTATGCTGTGAGTCAAACATCTGGCTATACCAGTCTGATATATGGTATCCATCTACACCAAGTAACACTACATGGGGAAACACTATAGAACACCGACGGACAGCTGTGCATACAAGTCGAGAAAGAGAACGAGAACAGGAAACTGATCCCGGAACGAATGGCCAATGTGTCACAGATGTGGGGAAATCTCCTTTCGCCTCGTTGTTTCCAACTGCTTCCCACTGGAATTACAATCGCATGATCTCCGCTCATACCGTCCTTGAGTTCAGGCTCGGTCTGATGCCAAATACACGCCACATGTGTTTTGCAGTCTACCTGTCTGAATTGTCATGTCTATATTACAGTCTATATAAAGAAAGGGGCTTTACAAATCACATTAAAATCTAGTGTAGATGGCAGTGGGACAAACGACCTGTGGTACTTTTCAGTGATGGGTTCTTTATGAGTTGTGAACAGGTAGTAAATGCGTGCTGAATGTGTGGGACTAAGAGGCTTTGAAAAGCCTGCGGGGCTCTTGAGTACTTCAACCATCCTGGCACTGCCTTCTATGGGCGTGGACAGAAACGAGAGGGTCACTTCCTGTGCTCTATTCATAGATCAGCGTGGAGTAGCACCTCTATGGCCACATGCGACACATAAAAGGTTGATGGATTATGCGTGAACTGTTTCTATGGATACAGTCACACACAGTTAGTGTTTGGGATTGATGACTACTTACTAACTAGTGTATGGATGCCTATTTTCACCTCAGAGTAAATAATACAAGTAAAAACAAGCTTTCTCTCATAACTTTGACTTTATATCTCTCAATTGCAACTATCTCACAATTATGATTTATATTTTTATAATTTATTTTTTATTTAATATTTAAGAGGCAGAAACAAGCATTCATACAGGTGTGACTCAATCGCTGTTGCTCATTAGAGGAGTGTCTTTAATTCTGTCTATATAAACAAATAATCAACATCAAGTCATTTTTCTATTCTCATGATAGCCATAACAATTTTAAATCGTCACTTCGGTTATAAAATGCAGTTTATAACAGAACGGTGTATGAAAATAACCATATTTAGCACTCAAAAGCCAGACTGAGAACTGTATTCTGCTGCTGTGTGAACACAACTTATGAAGTATTTGCGTCATGCTTGCTACTTCTCTCTCTTTTGGCCGTATATATGCACTTTTTAGACATACGTGTTGTCTCTCTCTATCTGTGTCTCGTTCTTTGCTCTCACTTCATCTACCTCATTGCCACACTCCCCTTTTACGGCATCGCCTCCTCTCTCCCGCTGTCCACCTGTGCTTTTGTATCTCTCTCATTGGTGATTGTTTGGTCACTTGAACTTCGGCTTATGTTCCTTATCTCACACCCATCGGCGCTCTCTTATCAGTCCACAGCAGACAGGCGTCTTCAGAGCCATGGGTCAAAGTGGGCAGGTGTTCTTCCAATTTGACAGGGAAGAGAAACTACTGTTTACGGTACAATTTATTGATAAGGCCTTCACGTACAGCAGCATATAGTCCATCTTGAGAGAAAAAAATACAGCATTCCACAGTTATCTCTCCCTGACAATACCAACTGTCTCCAGATAGATTCACGGCATGATGCAAACCAAGGAAACATCAAATCAAACACACGTCAGCACAAGAGAAACAGCATGAATGGGAGATCGAGAAGGAGAGAAAAAAGATGGAAGTGTGAAGAAACAATGCAAAATACAGCATTTAATTTGAACTTAATAGGTCAGGTCTTGATCAAACAAACTGCATATTGTACGAATGAACGCATAAATAAATGACTGCCAATGCTAAATAGCTAAACATGCCATACAGAGGAAAATATCCTAATCTCTCATTGCAGGTCTTTAGGGCTGTTTTAAAAGGCAATAGAAAAAACTGCTCTATGCTGATAAGCATTTACAGCCCCATGAGTCAGAGGGATAAAACTCAAGTGCAGTATTTACCTGAGCCTGTTCTTAACTACCTCCCACACCTTTAATGATTCAGAGAGGGAGGACAATCATTTTTCTTTTCCTCTTTTATAAACTGCACATGGGGTGGCTACCCCACATTTAAATGCAAAAATAGTTTACTACCTGTTCAGTAAAAGTATTAGACAGCTGGTCTTTTAAAGACTTTTAAGGCTTTAAAAAAAAATTAAAGTAGCATACAGCATATACACTACCATTCGAAAGCTTTGTCTGCACAGGAATAAATTAATTTTTTATTTTGTTATTTAAAATTTTAATAATAGTTCACAATATATTTACTGTATTTTTTATTAAATAAATGCAGCCTTGGTGATCAAAAGAGACTTCTTTAAAAAAACTTTAAACTCTTACCGACCCCAAACTTTTGAATGGTAGTCTATATAAAATCACATTAGATAAGAAGGGAAAAATGCATAAAACACCCTTTAAATAGTCAATAGTTTAATTAATGTCACAGCCAACCATGATTTTCTAATTTCGGTTCAGAAGAGAAAGATTGCATGTTTTAAATGCGTATTTTTGCTAAAAAGTTATTTTGTCAACTTTTAGGAGTGCAATCTCACATGCATGGCCTCAAAAAGACAGACTAAAAATCAGCTGGAAATGTATAAATCACAT
Organism: Abramis brama; assembly: GCF_963993115.1. Taxonomy (NCBI): domain Eukaryota; kingdom Metazoa; phylum Chordata; class Actinopteri; order Cypriniformes; family Leuciscidae; genus Abramis; species Abramis brama. The sequence goes on along the minus strand of NC_139976.1, from coordinate 11,475,337 downwards.
TATATATCACATTACCATGGTAAACATAAACAAACAAACAACCCACACCAATTTGAAGTAAGAACAAATAGAAAAAATTCAGTATAGTATGTCCAAAACAGAATTTGTTTATCTCTCTGCAAAGTACTGTATTGAATTCAGTGGATAGTTTTATTGGATTCCTAAACATGACCTTGGAGGCACTCTGTTGCTTCCAGTAACTATGGAAACACAGTGAGGCCCCCAAACTCCTGAACCACAAAGGAAAGGCCAAAATCAAATTTGGTCTATTGTCCAAGGAAGGGAATCAATAAAGTGACGTTTTAACACTGTATCATTACTTCAGCCCAGCAGCGAGGCTAACCTTGAATCCCTTATCGCCTATAGATTTTAAAAGAATGATAAATTTAGAGTTAAGCACATGGATAACAGCACCCGCAGATCCAGCGCAATGCAAAATAAACATAGCATCTCTACTCCAGACACTCGTTCCCTGAACCAAACTTAGCATGGGCATTAATTATCTGTCTCCAGCGTAAAAAGACGGTCTTGCCCTCTGCCACTTTGCGGCATCCAAACGGGGAAAAAAGCCTCTGTTGAGCTACAATGATATCTCCACCCATTTGATTCCAAGGAGCCATATTACAAAACAAGCACCCATTTGACACATAATATTGCAACACAATCTGGTCTTCCATTTCTTATAGGTCACTAGAAATCCAAATGACAGCTGTAGATAAGGAGAGGAGTGTAAGGTCCCAAAGGACCAAACAATACAGGATACAGAAAGTACTTTTGTTTTCATGGACTGTGCTATAGAATAAAGAGCTTTGTAAATGCTGTGACTCATGGGTGTTACTTACAACGATGTGTGCTGGAGAAGGTGACCTGGCATCTTTAAGTGCTTGTCTACTCTGAAGACTTCCTGCTTGAACATCTAGCAGGGGCCATTTCATCTGTAGATACTGGATGGCAGAAAGGAAAAAAATGGAGAAAAACAAAAGAAAAAACATGTTAACAATGCAGAAAACAAAGGGACAAAGGGAAACACAACATAAGAGCTAAAATATCTTTAAATAATGACTGTGACATAGAAAGTAAAAGTAAACAAAAAAATAAATTATGTCAAAAAGATCCAAAGTCGAATGATGCATGAGGTGGAACTTGAAAATTGAAACTAATAGTTTTAAGATTAACAATTCACACTTTCAGTTTTTGGTATTGACAACTGCATTTATTTACAGGTGTGACTCTAGAAATGTCCCGTTCACACAGTAGCATCTTGAATATATAACTGTGCTGTCTTACCAGTAACCATAGTGACAGTGACCAAAGTAATATCTAAGATGGTGATGTCCATAAAACTGAAAAGTCTAATCACTTTTATCACGTCAAGAGTCAAATTGAACCGGCAAAAAATCTAATCTTACAGACAGCAGCTTTTATATCTGGGTAGAGAGCGGAACATTTGAGTCGCACACACACACGTAGCACACAAACCTGGTGGAGAACAGTCTGTAAGTTACCGAACACCCGCAACACATGTGCAGTGCAGTGCAGAGCGGCTCTCTTGCACTGTATGACATGACAGACAACTAGTTGTCCAGTCCGGTTCTGTTCACAGATGTGTGAACAGTTCTGTTTGCGGTTGTGAGTCCTGAAAATGTACGGGTGTGAGTTCGGTTGTAGAATGCGATTGTCACTCCAATAAATAACTGAACTGTGTGTGAACGTAACCGTATTAAGTACAGGACGGACAATCGTATTCTGCTGCTATGACAGCATATTTTAAACCACACATTCAAATGCTTTCAGGTGAATATGTTTGTTCTTCTTTCTTTATTAATCATGCCCAAATATTTTATTGGCCTCTGGAATTCCAGGTGGACTTCAGCATTTTTCCCAATTCACATAATAAGGGTGTGGCATTGAGTCATTGCCGTGACTTCCCATGAATGATTGACCAGGACTTTATCACAGCTGTACACACGCAAACAGCCCTTTCATGACCCCTTACATCCCTCTTAAAGCCAGCAGATGGAAATAATCACCATAATCACCATAAAGAGCTCTGTGACATTTAAATACTAAAACTGTAAAACCCAATATTTTTGAGAGCTCAATATATATAAAATTACATTTTCAACATTTATACACAGAACTGATAGGTAAAAGTCTGAGATTTCAATCCAGTTCACTCAGAAGTCAGCATTTCATTTTTCTTCTGCCTTTAATATCTCCATTCTCACACCCAGGCCTGAACTCTGACATGGAGTCTTGCTGATGGACAAAGTTTCTGGGGTGATATGTCTATTCTCACCCATGGACTGCAGTATCTGCTTAGCAGACCAGACCCTCTGTGCCTGAATGACCTCTTCCTCTCATTTTGAGATCACATGCTGGGACCCATTACAAACCTGCTGTTACTGTCCCAAAACTAGTTTGCTTTAGTCCATTAGACCACAGCAAGTGAACTTGACCCCTGAACTTTTAACCTGTTTCCACAGAGGCTTAGAGACAGCCAGCTGATTGTGAACATGTGACCTAGACTAGGGCAGGACTAGATGGTATTATGGTTATAGTTATGAGTGGTATCATCAGGAGAAGTGTGATGGTCCAGTGTGGACTTTCCATTCACTGAATTAAGCAGGTCAGGGGTTAACTGGGCCCTAATTGCTGTTATTATGAGAAACCTGAACAGCAGCATACACCTTTGGAAACCACTGCTTTGTCCACTGACCTAATAAATTTAAATAAGCATTCAAACCATCTATGTAGCTAAATAGGAGAGTTGAGTGGATTTGCATGTGGGCTTGGCCGATGTCAAAACATTTAAGAAAGGAAGTAAGGATGGAAAGAAGGAAGCAAGGAAGGTAGGAAGATAAGAAAAACAGCAGCTGGGGCTAAATTTCTTAACATTGGGGGCAATTTTGGATGCAGTCTTAGCCCATAAGATGAAAAATGAATTTAAAGTAGACTCCACATAAAAAATAGTGCTCTTTTTTAAGCCTAACGCATGCTGTGCTATACTTCATCAGATCCCCAAAGGAAACTTCTAACAAGTCAGTCGGCCTTGTAACTTGGCCTCCGATGCAGGTCAGGACATGAACCACTGGGCTCTGATTCAAATGAAAAAACTTGGCCCAAGAGATTCACAAAATCAGAATCAAATCCATCCCAGTGTCTGACCAGGCCAGGCCAATCAGGGTCAATCGTTCGGCTCCTACTCTCTGTCCTCCTCCATCCAATCAAACAGATTCACGCCTTCCCTTCCTTCAGCCTTTCACTGGAGTTTGTTTGACCTTGCCGGGCCTCCTTTAAGATTTCACTCATCTGAGGACATTCCAAGCTCCACTTTTCCAAAGACAGAAAAAGAGCAAAGGAAACTAATTCTGTGGCTCACCATTTCAGCAAGTACCCTTGAAGTGAAACTGTAGTTGTAAACTGTATGCGGCTTCAAAAACTGCACTGCTCAGTGGTAATTAATGGTGGATTCACAGCAGGGTGCAGTCCTGTGGTCCAGTCTGGAGGGACTTTTGGACTAACAGACCCACCTCCGACTAGCTGAACAATTGCTAGGATACTAAAGAATACTGTTGATGGGTGGCAAATTTAAAATAAAAAAAAATCTACTGAAATTAGCTTGTTTAATGCAAAGATGTGTAATGTTGTGGAAAGTTTTACTTAAAAAAATGTATGGATGTGTGACCAGGTGCCAGGTGATGTTCTGTGCTCCGGCACTGTGCCAATTAGTTTGGATGGGGTGAAAGGTGACACCTTGGCCAGTGTGGGTGCTGAAAGCTGAGTGCACATACTCTGACAAGCGTATCCACTTTAGACCTTTCCCTTGGCCTAATCCCTCCTGCAGGTTTTACAAGCATGCCAAGGAAAGCTGAGCTTAGACCAGTGCCAAAGTCTCAGCAGTGTTCCCTCACAGCCCAAGCCCCTCCACCACCCCTGGCCCGCTAATAGATGCACCACTTGGGTTTGAGAAGGCCATGACCTCTGACCTCCCCATGCCTCTTCTCCACCTTCTAAAAACTCTCCAGCTAGGAGCCCCTTCCACGTAACTCAAGTGCTATCCTGATGTGACAAATTGCCCCCCCCAGCCCCCCCCCCCCCAGCCTTCAGACATACCCAAAGTGCTCACTCTGTCCTGAGGCCCCAACAGCAGGGGCTCCCCTTCACCTCCCCCACCCTTCAGCAATCCCTCAAGGCCTGCCTCGCCTTCTCCTGCCTTGCTTCAGCGCAGCTACAATAGGAATGAATGACTCAATTGTCTCTGATGAAGTGAAAGACAAGGGAGCCTTCTAAATCTTCCTAAAGGGATGAACTTTCTCTCTGTCCCTCAATTGCCTAGAGACTTCTGGGAGAAAGAGAGAGAGGAGTCAGAATGACAGAGAGAAAAAACACTAGAGACCACAAGTTGCTTAATCAGGTTTTCTGGCTAAATCTTTTCATCTAAACTGAATCTGAATTTTGCAACCTGACCTATGCAGAAAAACTTTATTATTCATGGAAAAATATTTTTAAACCAGACATCTACTTTACATTGTAGATTATGGAAGCATTTGTAACAGTAAGTAAACTAGAGCAATAACTAAATGTCATAACCAAATTTAAACGATGCAAATGGCGTGTTCGATTTGTTTTTGGATTAAGAGCATAGGCTTTTCCACAATCAGACAAATCAGATGCTTACATTGCCAGAGAGGATCGGGAATGTGGATATATTTTCAGCTGTCTAGCATGGGATGAACCAATGCATCAGAAAACATTCCAGCCACATAAACAATGTGCATAAGGAAATCTGAAGACAGAAGGCTGGAATTGGAGTCCAGCAAGCACTTGATGGGCCAGGTTCCCACTAAAGATGCTCAACCATTATGTTTAAGAGGATTTCACAAGTGCTTGTTACTAGGTTTAGATAGAGAAAAACAAGTTTGCATACTGTGATATCACTCCCATTGAACAAGCAACAATAAAAAGCCCATTGTTTTTGTTCACAGGTGCTGAGGAAAAGGCATGCATGGATACATAGAGACCCGCACTTAATACACTCACTCTCTCAAGAGGAGATTTTTTGTGTGGAAAGGACATAATAATGACCCAGACAGGCTCTTTGAAATTCACTGATCCAAAGAGAAGGGATCTGCCCATCTGTGAGACTCCCATCTCTAGAGAGGTAGAGAGAACGTGAAAAGAGAGAGAAAGCATGTGTTTGGGTGTGTGTGTGTGTGTGTGTCTGACTGTCTTCGTATGTTTACTCGAAACATTCAAATAGCCTTCATTTTGGATGGATGGAAGCATGCTGGAAATGGGGGCTAGGGGTGGAGGGATAGAAGAGGAGGAGGAGTAGCTCAACACTAGATGAAACTGAAAGTTAGTCTACACGAAGGCTCTTCATACTTGCTTAGTTCTTCTAATACACATTTTATGAGTAAATAAAGAAAAAAAGAGAAAAGAACACCCCACTAGCTAAGATTGCCTGAGGCGTTCTGCAACCAGGAAAATAAAGCAGGAATGTGGGCAGGCCTGGGGTTTGTGTGCCCCGGGGCTGAAGAGGGTCCGCGGGGCCCGTATTTACTCCAAAGCTGGAACCGCTGGGGGGGGGGTTCTCAACACACTGACAGCACAGAGCCAGAGACCCCAGCCTGATCTCCTCCATCCCCTCACCTATCACCTTGGCCCTCTTCACAAACTCCCACTGACATTTTTTTTTCACATTGCTTCTAAATCTGATCTTCCAAACAATCCTCAAGGCAGGCATCTTTTAAAACTTGGGACTACAAAAATGTGTGTACACGGATGCTTCTAGCCAAGTAAGCTTGATTTCATGTATCATTCTGAAATGTCTATATTGCAATTAAACAGCATGAATGCAGACTGTATTCTCAGCACTGTCACAAGGGACACTATAACAGGTGCATAATAGTATTTTAAAGACAAAAATGAGTGTGTTAGATCTTAAAAATATTTGTATTGCTAGCTACATGAATAAAAACGTGTATTTTAACGGCACGGGCCTTTTAAGCTAATTCTACAACCCCTTAAAGGAATAACTAAATTAAAATTCTGTCATCATTTAGAAGAATTTAATTCTTTCTTTTTTTCCCAAAACTATAAAAGTCAGACCAAGAAACATTTCTTCCCAATCTCGTTATCTGATCCAGCGTAGATATCGAGCTATACCTCAAACACAGTAGCACAAAACACGTGGCAGCACTTGTGCTCTGTTTGCCTAGCAGGTGTTGGCTTGTGTATTAGCCAAACAGCAGCGATTCACCTGAAACCCTCAGACTGTTAGGCAAAAACTTCAGTGAGCACATACTACTAAAAAGGCCATTAAGAAGTTCTAGCTCTTGAAAAGCAGCCATCCTCCTTGCATGACGAGGCACTTAAACAAACAAACCGTCTCTCATGGTAACAGGGTTCCTCTATTAAAGTCCATGAAGGCTGACATAGCATTTGGTGCTTGCACACCAGAGGAACACGGTGTAGATTGCTGATCCATTAATGTTTCCATTAGGGCAGGGCAATTTGATGATATCGTATATCGACGATGTCTCACAGGTATCACGATGGTAATTATAACAGACATTTACTAGATGATCATCGGCAATATTGGGGAAAAATGACAAATTTCACATAGACCTGTAGTAACCATACACATATTTATTCACATGGAATAGCATGAATTAAATATTTTCTATATAGTTAGTTTTCTATATAGTAAGGTTGAGAATAGAAAATGAATTACAATTCTGGAATCGGATACTTATCAGGAATCCTTGTTATAAAATAAAAAAATAGTTTTTGATTATTGATTCCTGTGTGCGCATTTTAGTGTGATTTTAAACCATTCGTGCAAGACGACGGGACAGAGAACTCACTGTCTTTGCGCGCTGTTTTCTAATCTATATTTTATTTGCCTGTTGTTTCTGCGCTGACTGCTGTAACAACAGCGTCTGTCTGTGTGTGTGAATATGCTTTGGAGATGCGTTCCCTGTCAAACATCATTTATCTTTATTTTTGGTAATATTGTCAAATATCTTTTCTTGTTTACACATCTTGATTTGATGTTTTTTATTCCTAATTCAACATTGCTATTCATTTTCATACAATTTATTTTGTTCTGCAGACGAAAAAAAGAAACTGTATCCTATAAATTCGGAGGCGGCAGCGATTTCTCCCATTTTAAAAATAATATGATCAAGTAGGCCTATTCTTTTGTTGTGCAGTCTAATTTGTATGTGCAGTCTAATAAAAGTTAAACAGAAAAAAAAATGGTAGCAGCCTAAGTAACTGCACAAATATTAATTTAAATTGTGTGCATAATGAATATATATTAAAAAAAAATTAATAATGTAATTAAAATTCTTTTATAATTAAAATTGAGTTATTCAAAGCACCATATACAATATGTATAATGGTATATATATAATATGTATATATAATGGTTTTGTTGCAAACAAAAATTATGGTGCTTTGAATATATCAATTTTCCAATGTTGGCAGCTATGTTGTAACATATTTAGAGTGTTATACTAGAAATGATCTGAAAAATGGAGGGGACATCAGTTTGTATCATGAATATTAATCACGTGACATGACATGCCCAATAGTCCTACCTGATTCGTTGTGGAGAGGCTTGTGTTTGGTCTTAAAATTGTCGTTTTATATGGTCGGCAACAATTCTTTTAATGAGACTCTTGAAATATAATGATTACTTCCCAAAAAAAGTGTGCCCCCCCCGCTTCTACTCTTTCTTCTTCTTGTTCTCTTCCTCTTGCTCTCTTTTCTGGGTGATTATGGGCCCCTTAAGAACGCTCTATAAATAGCCCTGCAGGCTCTAGTCTTCGTGGCTGGTGTCTCCTCCAGCAGGGCCCATAATGAGACATACAGGCAGCTAAGGCCTAGCAACACACCCAAGAGCTGCACACTTACACAGCCTGCAGTGTTTCCACACCAAGAGAGGTCTCATTCCTACCCTGTGGAATCTCATACACTGACCTACTTACCAGCTATGAGATCTTCAGTCTGGGCACAGGGTTTAGCGCTAGGTGTGCCTGCTCATAGGTACTATAGAGTTAGCATTGGGTTGGCATGGAGTTTGGACTTTGGAGCTCACGTTTAAACACACACACAAACACACACACACGCGCTCTGCCATGGATCAGCTTTACTGTACAGTTAGGGGTCACCCCTGGCCACTATGAGGAGGTAATTACCACACTAGTGTACATTCTCAAGTTCAAAATAAAAACTCCTTTCACCTCCTGCAGCAACAACAACCTTCAAACGTGTTTTCAACCTACACACACACACACACACACACACACACACACAATAAACCTTGAAGCACTCCAAACTCCATATTCATAAGGTTTAGTCCCCGAGTGTATCGGAACACCATTATCTGCCTCAAAATGCAAAATGGTTGCAGGTCAGATGTGTCTATGCAGGACACCCTTCAGATTTTACACCACAATACAAACCCTAACCATACTCTGGGAACATCAAACAAGTTCAGTATACCACAAATACTAAAACCTGGACTATACAGACCGATCTCACTCTCAGCTACCTATGAATTTCAATGGCAAAAGGGTTTGTTTTACTGCACCTTTTGTTGGTTAGTGATGTGTAATTTTTGCTCTATTTGATACTGAAATTTCTCTTTGGAATCAGTGAAATGTATCTAATAAACTAGCAATCGTCTGATGGTTACTGGCATAAGGTACGCAAGGAGTAACAATGCTAACGACCTGACCATGAGCTCATGACTATTGACTACCTTCAGGGACAAGGCCGTTCTTTTGCTCTGAAATAAATAAATAAAGTACTGGTTAATAAAGCTCATTAAAATGGAGGAGGCATGGATGACAATAAGACCCAGGGAAGGTCATGCGGTGGAGCTACGAGCGAAGCACTGTGGGTGATGATGCGACCCCTCTCTTCTCCTCTGCACCCCACGAAGAGCACCCTTCACCTCCAAATAAACTGTAGTAATGATTTTGTAGTAATGATTTTGTAGTAATGCACCCCCCCCCCCCCCCCCAAAAAAAAGCCTCACGAACACACATAACCCCTCCTCCACCTCTCTGTTAATTACTGCAGACATCCATCCACAAACAGCGGCAACAGACACCATCACACGTAGCAATTACTGCTGAATCTTTAATGCACTCTTTAAGCAACTCTCTCCAGCTCAGTGTCTCTCTTGGGCAAACCGCAGACCTGTCTTCCCGAACCATAAACAGGGGGGTGATGAGGGCATTGGGACAAGAAAAAGCAAAAAAAGCAAAAAAAACCTGACTGTGTTTAAGCTCTGTTCAACTCCAAAAGCTCCAGCAGAAGCATCTTTTCAGGTGAACGTCTTCAAAGCTCCTAGCTGGATGCAGCTGGGACTAATCCAGGATGAGCTTGAAAATTAACTAAACAGTAACACATTCCAGATATGTGAAAGTCTGAACATGCTAAAAGGTCTGTTTAGAGGACGCATAAGATGCACCTGTGCTGTACTGTGAAGTTCATGCGACTTTTCCTAATGAAAGAACACATCGTTATATATGCAATAATTCAAATCTAGCAAATAAACAGCAAACCTGGTGAAAAGACTATTCTGACACAGGCTGGTTTATTGTCATTTATGGTGGATCAGAAATGTCAAGCACTTAAAAAAAAAAGGTTAAGCTGGCTGACCAAGGAAGTCTTGGTGGTTTAAGTAGCCAACACCAACAAACCAGCATCCCTTGCCGGGGACCAGGACCTAATTTGATGGAAACCAGAAATAGAACATATAAATGTGCCAACATGGAAAGATCTTAGCCATGGTCACACTAAACTGCATGCAAAATTTATTTGGGCAATGTAATGAATATGGACAATAGGATATGATATCATGCTCCAGGGCTTCCATTTTTAATAAATGTTTTTAATATAATATATAATATAAAAATAATATAAAATAAAACGGAAATATATATATTTTTTATTATAAACATTATAATATATTCATTATTATAATAATAGTTGAAATATATTAATTATTAACAAATACAAACTCAAAATGTGAAATTACAGCATCTATACCACTTTCCCACATTCCAGTGTGCAGAATGAAAAAAAAGATGTTACTTGCATTTCGGGTGCCCTGTGTTGGCATGCATATGAAAGAAGTGAAATTCTAATGTGACAGCAGCTTTAGGACCTTAATGAACACCAATGATTTAATTATGACATGAATCTGATAAGCATTTGTTTCATAGTAATAGTGTGCTATAAAGCAACCCACAACATTTTGTCTCACTCTATAACAGACTGAGAGTCGCTGATGACGTGGGCACTTCAACTTGCATCTAGCCGGCTTCTCTGCCTCATATTCTCTCTCCATACTACTCGTTTACTTGATGCAATTCATTGCAACGCTGCGTTAACAATGCTCAGGCTCTGTTTCCAATGCAGCCTTCATGCAAGGCTGCAAGACACGGACATGCAGATTTATATGGTTTTGGGGGTGGGTTTTGTTTTTTTACAGATGTGTTCTATAAAGGTTAACATGCACTGGAAAAAAAACCCTTGGCTACAAACTGTGTGTTTTTTGTCAGCTGGGGGAAGCAGTACAGAAAAAAAGCCCTCAGCCAAGCCATCAAGTTGAACATTGAACTTCACAGTAGTAGCTGCCTTTCTATGCCTCTGCTTTTGATGTTACCTCCAAAGCAAGGGATCAAAGGCTTGGAGTGTGGCGTGGGGAAGTCCCAGGCTCTTAGCCTGGCAGCCGTGATATATGCAAAAGTCTATGCCAAAAAGAGAGAGAGAGAGAGAGAGAGAGAGAGGGTGGGAATGCAAGCTAGAGAGCGGCAGGCTTGTATGGAATGTGGCTAAATAGTGTGCTTTGCTTTAACGAACTCTGAGGTGATGCAATTGCTCCTTTCTGGGTCTTTTACAGTGAAGTGTTGAAAACAATGAGGGTGTGCCAAGAGAAACACTAAGGCTTGTGGGCGCAAAATGTGTATGATACATCATCGACAGATCCACTACTCCACCTTCCTCCCCTCACACACATTGTATCATACTCACCTAAATATACAATAAGACATCTGACTTCCACAAACACTGGCTGTATAAAATGCTGTCCTTCACAAACTGACACAAAGACAAAATCAAGACTCACACATATGGATACAATAGGCTCAGCTGAGGGGAGTTTAAACCAACTAACCTCTGCTTGAAGATTTTGCACACACGCACAAATATAGGTCTACACGTGCACGCACACACACCCTTTCCCCAGGGCTATAGGATTAAGAGGTCTGTCTGGCTGACAGCGAGCCCTTCCTTCCCACGTACCCTGTCAATTCCCTCCCTCCCTCCTGCCTGCTCGGCCCCTCGGCCCTGCTCTGCCAGCCAGGGAGGAGGACACACCTGAACTTGACATCGATCTTCCTGAGCTTTTCTCAGCACCACACACACACACATGCATAATCACACACGCCACAATAAACAATATCAGTGTCTGTATAAAATGAGCGGGGGACGTACTGAAAAAAGGAAACAAAATGCTGTAGGAATAGTGATGTCTGATATGCAAACAAGGTTTTCTTTTGAAAGGGTTCTTTCAAATTATTGGGTTGATTTGCAAAAAAAAAACACGAACATTGGACTAAATCTATATTTCAAATTTAGTTCATTTATTTGAAAACATCTTTAATGAGTTGTATTTAATAAATTTGCATTTTACTATAAAAAAAGATTAAAATGATGCAGGGACTTCTGTGAACACTCAAGTGATGACTCAAACAAATCAATGAATAGTTTTTTTATGTCTGAAATGTCTTTAATTTACTTGAAAACATCTCAAATGAGCCATTTAACTAAATATTAATTTCACTACAAAAACTTTTACGTTACACATGTAAAATCAATGAATCTTTTTTTTTTTTAACCGGTTCATTGAAACAAACAAATGAACTGATTAAATAAAATAATCCTTCTGAAACCTATAATCACAAACAAGACACCCTACAGACTTTAAATGCGACTTTTCTAAGTCCTTGAAATCACAAGTGTGCCATTTGGTACAGCACCACAGATAACACTTCATGTAGAAAAGAAAAAGATACATTTTCTCTGGACCTTGAATTCTCAATCACTCACTAAGTTGCACAACATCACTTCAACTGCTTCACAATCCTGACCGCTTCTCATTCCCCTTCACCTTTGTTTGAAAACAGCATACGTGATCTTTTTTAAAACACACATATACTGTCTGACCACAGTTATCAGTCGTAGTAGGTCAGTGTGTGTGTGAGGCTGCCCGTCAGGCAGGCCATACCAGTGTCTCTGCTCCAGCACCAGATTCTTTAAGAGTCATGGCCTTGAGAGGGAGGAAAAAAAATGAGTGTGGATAATAGGCCTGTTGTTAAAAGAATGGAGGAGAGAAAGAACAAGTGAAAGAAAGTGGGAATGAGAGGGGAGGAATATTAAAGACAAGCAGATCTCGTTTCACTTTCCAGGTCATCCTGGGGCTGCCGCTTAACTTGTTGCCATTATTTATGTAAATTTGGGCCAGCTGGGCATTTTTGGCCACTGCATCGCCTCTCACTTAAATGCCATGTCGAGTTGTGAACAATGCAATTGAAGCAATGCAAATGAATGACTAATTTTTGACTCAAGTTGAAATTGAAACGAACCATCTGAATCAACAGATTCACCCAAATGATGCTCCTCTTTAGTGACGTAACACCGCATTTAGTTGCACACCATGTTCAGTTGATGCAAACTGCTGACCAATCTGATCACAATGTACAGCTGAAAATGACAGTAAGAAAAATACCTTTATGGTATATTTTGGTATTTTTAAAACTATTATACTCGTATTAATCCCTAGGTTTTGCGGGCATTGGGATGTGTAGACACGTACAGGTAGATTTGCGCTGCGATAAAAATATGCAGCGAGTCGACATCGGGGCCTGTGCCGGCAAAGCTGGGCTTCAATTTGAGCTGCAGTGATGGACGGCTAATGAGAGCAAAAAAATCCATCCCGTATAACAACAAAATACCTCTGACACTACCGATCGCAGTGTTCCCGAGATGAGACAGAAAAAAGGCAAGGAGAAAAGAGAGCCGGAGGAAGACAGGCAGGGAATGAGAACGAGGGAGAGAGAGAGGGAGAGAAAACTCACAATGATGACACGTAAGTGCAAAGAGCGATTAAGGATTTACTTTCAAAAGGGCCTCCATTGATCTTTTTTGATAGACCTGCAATAAATCAAACCAGATTGACTCACATGAGAACGAAGCCTAATCCTTTAGTCAGATCCAGAAGAACTCAAACCAAACCAGCTGTTAATTTAGGCTTTACAAGATAAAGCAGGCGAAAGCCAACCTGATGTACCCTAGGGCAGGGGCTTACATCATCTCTGTAAAGCAATCAACTTATTGCCAGTTTGGAGAGGTAATCAGAGTGCACAATGGGAGGAAAGAGAAAGACAGAATTGCAGGGGAGGAGAAAGTAAGAAGAGGTCCAAAAGGCAGAAATAAAGAGGCTGAATGAGAAAAGCAGACAGAGAATGTGGAGAAGGGTTATTGCATGCTAAAATATGCAGCCATGTTAGAGATATGGCAAAATATGAGAAGTAGGCAGTGCAGGCTCTATTTCTTGCCTGAGCACCCTGTAATTTTCCTGTACGTTTGGCCCCATGCCCATGGCCATTGCCACCTCGGTCATGCCCGGTCAACCACACCGAGTCAGCGCCATAGCGTGCCATGCTAATTAAACCAGTTATTTTTGTTTGTGTGAGCATTTTTCTTCAACAAACTTTATTTTTCTGATGTAGAAAAAATATCAAACAATAAAATATATAAACAATTAATTATATCATTACTGTAATATGTCTACTACTATTATTATTATTAGAAACAATATCACAATAATATAATAAAATATTGATTATTATTAATAATAAAAACAAATAAATAAATAAAAATAAAGTACATGTAAGTGTATGTATAAAGATATAAGATAAAAAGAGAAACAAGGATGTTGTTGATTTGGGCAGTGACAGGGATGCATCACTCAAACACACACAGACACACATCCACTCATTAGGTACCATGTTCTTGCCTTTAATGTTCTGTTTACTACACACAACAAGATCAAATCTGAAATCCAATTCCAGGCCTGACCAGGGCCTTTCACTTTGGTTCTGAGGGTGCCTTGAAAAAAGCCAGGCTTGTAGTCTCTGGAAAGAGTCCAAGGGAAACTGAGGCTCAAGAGTCCAAACAAAACCCCAGGTGAAATCAGAGTAAAAGCAGGAGCCCACATCCCCACCTCCCTCCGACACACTGCCTGCACACAGGGATCACTCAGACTTTGGGTGTCTGCTCTACCCAACTAAATTGAAGTTAAACGAGCCAGGGGTTTGACACACGTGCACATCCATGTAAAGAGCTTGGCACTTCTGCAGCGCTCTGTTGCGCATGCTATCTTTAGTGCTGAACTAAGGTCCTTGCCGCCCCTCCTCCTCCTTTTAGTGGGTGTACCACTCAGTCTTGTGCCTTCCACCACCCTCCCCACAGGGTCACACTTTTAATTACACAGAAACAGTAATCCCATCAGACAGATGGCAAACAGACCATCACCCAATGACTTTATGCCCAATTGAATCATTACTGATGTTATTTGCTAAATTATACCAAAACTGAACAACACCGCCGAGCGGGATTTTCACGAGAAGCTAGCGAAAGCAGATGTGCCCTCCTGTCGAGCCTCTGTGACAGAGATCAAGAAGGCGTGAAGATGGGAAGTGGAAGCTGGGTCTGTTTTAAATGAATAATATTCTAATTCTAATAATATCAGTGCATGCAAGTACAGACTCTTATTATCCATTGTGAAAAAAAAAAAAAAAAAAAAAAAAAAAAATTCCTCTACCGGACAAGACATTTCCAAACAACTTGGTTTGGTAAACCACATAAACACAACTGAGAAGTGACGAGAGTTCTTCTCTTAAAAAAAGGGAGCGTGTTTGGTTTATGAGCTTTGCTCGGCACCGCCGTTTGTCTTTGGGGAACATCCCAAGAATCCACTCTTTCCTGAAAACCCAGAGCTTCAGTCCACAACCTTGCTGCCAGAGCCCATTCATTCTTTCTCTCGCTCGTTCCCTCACTCGCTCTTTCTTTTTGTCTGTCTCTCCCTCTTCTTTTCCTCTGCCCATGGCTTCTGTCAACAATTAGCGGTCGCCTCTTCCAGAGTCCCAGACCACAGCACCCCGAGCGTTAAACTATGCAATCTCCCAATCAGTCCCACAACATAAATTACATCTTGCAACATCGTTTGGGAAAGAGACGTACCTTGGTGCCAATAAACAAACAATTAAAATTGTTTTTAACAGAATACAAAACTCCAAACTCAGTCGGAGTCATGACTATATGAGCCATAATAAAGTCAATAAAAATATTTGGAGACCATATTCTTGGCTAGCAGCAGTGCCTGGTTGCTCACCTGTCGTGTTGCTTGGTGTTAATATAAGTCTGATTGGTGCATGTTCTGGCTGGGCCCCAGGGTGTAGTATTCCATGCTGGGTGGCTAGACTTCGTGCCGCAGATGGGAGCAGTTCCTCAGCCCAACACTAGAGCAGTAAATCTACATTTAACTATTGGGGGATAGGCCACACTATAATGTAACACTAACATTTTCCATTTCATAAAACACAACAGGGCAAAGGCAGTATTTTTTCTTTGTGCTCCCAGACTTACGGTTTTAATTATTGTTCCTTAGCTACCATAAGGCAGAGGGCACAGGGTCATGGCTTAAGACAACAACTCGGTCACTAAATCCAATTACTTTAAGACCAGCTCAAATTAGTTCATATAGAATAGCTGTTCAAAAATAATTGTCCCCTGCTTGGCCCTGAAAAGACAGGCAGATTCCCTACAAACCGGAGCAGTTGCGTCTCAAGGCATGTCCGCTGCTGTAAAGTGATCCAAGAAGCGCCAAGAAAACTTCCAAGCTGTTTTTTTAATCCTTTCCTGACTATCGGTCAATAGGCTACTGCCTGCAGTTATTCTTGCATGAAAAGATGTGGGAGATACCAAACTGGAAAAGGAGTGTTGCAAAGGGGACCAACTAGTTATTATAGGGTGTTCCTTGGACATGCACCGCATGATTAATCAATTTTTCATCAGAAGATGGCAGTCGGGAGGAAGCCGGAAATTACTAACATAAATGCTCCTGAAAACAGAGATTTTTGAAAATAGCCACAGGGAGCTTCAGGGAACACAGTCACATCAGCCAAAGCATCTCTGGTTCTCCCTTTTGTAATAAGACAGTAGAAATGTGCAACCAAATAACTGTCAACATAAAATTTGCACAGACTTAAGTAGCATCAGTAGGATCTGACCACAAAAAGCAACATGAGTGGTTCTCCTCAAGTGTGCGGTTGCACTCCTGGAGTCCGATCCCAGAGGCGAGTGTGTCGAGTGTGTAAGGCCGCACAGCAGCTGTGAGAACGGCACAGGGCCAGCTGCTTCCTCGCCGGCTCCGATTTCCTGACCTCACAGCCTGAGAAGTACACAGTCAGGTGACCAGATCTAAAACCTTCCTTGTGTCCTCAACGTCTCAACCAGAGCGCAGACTCTTTGGCAAAGGGCACATGAACGCCTTTCTGCTTTCAAAACCTTCACTGTGTTCACCATGCTGATAAAGATTTTGGTTCAATCTGTGGCCAAGCTCTGTAAACCGATGCCTTTTTCCCCTGGCTCTGACCGTATGTTTGCATACCACAAATCTTGCGTAACCGTCAAGTGGTTTCTCACCAACGGGACTTTTCATTACTGGAGTAGAGGATATTTATCCGCTCTAAATCAATAGTGTGAAAGCCAGGCAGATTGACATGCCTCGGGAGAAGAACACTTGTTTACCCAAGTAAAGATACAAAAGAGAAAGTCCCCAGATGGAGGGACTTCTCTTCGCAATCCTAAAGTGGAAGTTCTCTTTGCAATCCTAAAGTGGAAGACAACAAATCTGTTCAAAGGGTTGGTCAATACTGGTGTGCCCTTCAGAAGGGTAATGAGATGGATGAAAATGGGCATGCAGAGGTGATGGTGTACCGCCCATGACAGTGGCCTCAGCTTTGCGTGCCTTGAGTAAATAGCAGACTCTATGTGGTAATTGTAACTTAATTGTAAACCGAGGAGAGTTCAGGGAGAATGTCAGAGTCAAACTAGGTCACAGAGGGCCCTACTTCAGCATGACTAAGCTTCTGACCAGGTACTGCATCTTCAACCTGTCTTCCTCACACTCTGAGTTGGTAGACTAGTCGTGATTGAAGACTCTAGGCGTGTGTTAAGCCACGTTCGGTGAGCCGCCCTACGGAGTGTGGCCCTCTTCTCGGCTCATTTGAACTGCAATCCTGCTCTTTTGCTCTCAGTGCATCTTTTTGTCATTTGAGAGCTCATGCCCCATTTGTATTATCCACTGAAATGACAGGCGGAGGAAGAGGAGGGGGGTTGATGGGGAAAAGGAGGGGCTTCGGGGAGTCAGTCACAAGGAGACAGCTCCTAAGAAACATCCACAATCCCTCTGGTTGAGACAAACACACACAAACGCAAACCCATGCACACACTCTCCTTGCCTAATGTGCCACGACACTCGTACATCACCCACAAATTGGACAAATGAATTAACCACGGCCCCTGGTTAGCGTTTCGGGCTTTAAATGGATTTTCCCTCTCCTGGCCTAGCCAATAATTGCATTTATCCATCTTGTTGAAGCGCGGTTTACACACTTGCTAACATCATGCCAATCCAGGCTACATTTTCTGCTTCAGTGGCAGGAGAGGAGGAGATTTGTCTTTGGATCATAACAGGTAATTCAAACAACAATTAGTTCGATGACTCCCCCGTATGTCAATGTCTGGCTTCCCCACATGCAGGGTTTGTAGCAAGGGGATCTTCTGTCGCTCATAATAACCCCCCCTCCCCTCTATCTCTCAGTCTTCCTGCTTACCAACATGAATTAAGCTCCACTGTTTTTTAGTACCGCTCATCTACACCACTAGGCGTGTGCATACAGCATCTCCAGTAAATGTGACCTGCAACTATAGACCCTGAATTTCTCACACACACACACACACACACACACACACACATAATCTGTTAGACGCACACAGCACTTGTGTCGAAGTCTGCTGCAGGGGTCATCTGTGCTCTCACAAGTGTTTGAACAGTAGTGCATTAGACACTCCATGGCCCACAGGACAATTGGGCTGTGTAAACATTGTGGGACTTCCTTCCCCACAGACCTTAAGATCTGGACTAAGACGACCCACTATATGAATTCCTGCGCTTGCTTACCTTCCATACTGTAAGACAGCACAGACAGTTAAGTAACATCACATACATCATTCAACATAACGAATGAATCTGAGAGAAGTTAAGGCTTCTGTGTAAAAACCAGATCATTGTTAAAATTTAAGCTTTCATGGTTTTCAACACAGTTCTCAAACGCTGGATAATTTTACCCCTCTGTGACCTGAAATCTTTCACTTCGGCGCCCCATGCTATGACAAAGCAGGCAACTTATCTTTATTGATATTTGAAAAATGCAAAGCACGACGGCCCATAAAGATACAGGAGCCGTAAAGCTGAAGATAAAGAAAAACTGCCGGTTCTAAAGGGCATCTAGACAAACGTCACGCTGCCGCTGTCGCTTGCTTATTCCATACCAGCGTCGCTTAAACTGATTGCTGGCTAAAGAAAACAGCTCCAGGTCAGGATTAAACTCTCTTTCCTTATAAATCACTCCTACTCATTGCTACATCTTTCCGTTCACCAGATAGCTGGTAGAGAGAGATCACTATTCACTATGACTGGCAAGTAGTCATCATCTCTATGCTGCTGAATTACACCTCCTCTATGTCAGCGTTCAGATCTTAACACTGTGAAAGGACATTGGTTGCAATCAGACACCACATCTGGCACCTCTGGATAACACTGATCAGACTCACAGAGCCCTAGGGGCAGCTGCCCAAAGATACACCTCCATTCAATTACACCCCTCGCTCACAATGCAATTGACAATTCGTTCAGCGAAATCGACTGTACTGAGTGTTCACACCATCCTCTAATGAGATGAAGCTAGCGACAGTTGATCCAGGCTAATCCTTAAGGGTGAAACATACAAACAAACAAACCAACATTTCCTACAGTTTGTGCTAAAAACATTTTATGTGTACGCTGGAGGTGTAGACAATTCCCTCTAATTTGATGCGAGACCCTATGTGAGCTTTCTCCTCAGACACATCAACAAGACAAAACTGGTATACAACCATGTGACAACCACAATGCCAATCAGCTGAAATATTATCTATATTGTGTGAAAGCCATTGAGCAAAATACGGCCAATGAAATAGCATAATGCAAGGTTCCACAAACATCATTGCATGCCTGTTATTTAACACAGGGTATGGTTATCTTCAGATACGGGAAGATCTGTACCAAATAAAACTCAAAAACGTGGTTTATTAAGTTCATAAAGCACCTATATCTGTTAACGCATGCAAATATTGGCCTGGTGTACCTCTAATCTTAATATAAACCCCCGATTAGCGGATTAATTTCCTTCTACCCTGGTAGAAAATCTCCTTCACCTTTTGTTCAGTTCAGAATGCAGATCTTTGCTAGAAACAAGCATGCAATAAACTCATTAGTGAACAGACAAGCACACGCCCATCCACACGCACACACACACTGGGCCCTGCTCAGAGCTTATCCCTTGGCAATTAAAAGTTTAATTAGAAGATTAAAAATACATGGGCTGAGTTTTATCACCTATTACTTTCTCAATTATGTGCTTTACACATACAAAACGATCCCAACATATCTACAGGAATTAATGCAGATTATCGAAGTAAACAGGATTTCACCTTCTGCAATGCAATGTTATAGAATCTCAATTTGCAATCAGAGCTAGAAGACAAACTTGCCGGTGCCACATTAAATTAGCTCATTTCCTTATTAAAGAGAAACGTTTCACAGGACGGAATAATAAATACAGAAGCAAAACAGTGACTGGTCAGGCTTCATCTTTTTTTGGAAGCTTCAATAACATGCCTTAATGAAGATAAATTTGTCCTACTTTTGTGTTTAAAAATAGATGCGGATAGGTTTTTATTTGCTTTTCTGTGTAGAAGTTTCACTGAAAATGTATGTCGGCGACAGACTTCCTGTGTAAAGACAGTGATGGTCACTTTATCAGGCTTTTTATCAGAGGAGAATATTTACCACATACTCTGATGTCATTGTGTTTTCTGTACTAGTGATTCACATGACATATTGACAATGTCAATCATAATGTTTTAAAGTCTGATAATGAATGATGTACAGTAAAAAAAGACTTTGTGCCGATGAGCACAAGACACACACATGCTCTTCCAGTGGAAACTTGTGCACTCCTATCATTAAGCATACAAGTTAGATGGCAGCTCCAGAGAGCATGTGTGTGCACTTTGGCCCAACCCGAGCATGTTCCAATCCAAACAAAAGCCCAGTGCAACCAAATTCCACCAGCGTCACCCAAGCCTCTGCGCTGGAGAACTTCCAGCCGACATTTTGATGACGAGGCGGGAATCAGAAAGCATTAATAACATTAATAATAGCCTGATTCATTAAAAAAAAAAAAAGTTAAAGGAGAAGGAAGGGGAAAAAATGCCACACACAAGGCCTGTCCATCAAACATGACTATAAACTTGTCACCTCCTCCTTGTCGTTTTTCAGTCCCTGCTGTGTTTTTTCTTTCCTTCATTTTTTTTCTTAGTAGATAAATGCCTAGGGGCTCTATTGTTTGGAAATCTAACCAGGAACTGTCGCCACTCTCATTGCCCCCACATTAGCAGCAATTATGCGCCCTATTCAGACTGTCTTTGTGCATCTCCCTCCTCTCCGTCTTCCATCTCCCCCACTATGCCATGGCGGGCAAATCGACCCCGCTTTTTCCCGCTTTTCATAATCCCCCGCTCCAGTCCAGCATACAAGCAAAGGAAAACATTCCTTCAGAACAAGGTTTATTTACAAAAAAAGTTCTTAATAATAAATATAAAATTAAGATTCTTTTTAATCATATTGTATTGTGAACACAAAACCACACTAGCATTCATTCCGGGAAAAAATTAACTATAGTATATATAGTGAAAATAGATTAATTGTTGGGGCAAGTTGTCACATTTTTATTGGGTCAAGCAAGCTGTCAAAAATATTTCAAATGTACAGACAGTAAAAATGCACAAATTACAATATTTATTGGCCAAAAACATCTACGTATGTTTCCCTTTAACATTTTTTCCTGTTTCACAAATTGTTTTGTTTCATAATTGTTTTATAAAGCTTTCGTGAAAAGTCTCTAGTAGTCTGCATACAGTGTGACAACATGCCCCACTATTTAAAAATAAAAATGTGTTTAATGATTTGCATTATTATTATTATTATTATTATTATTTCTACCTGGGTAATAATAGTTGAAATGGTCAGTAGCTTTTTTAGGGCTAATGGTCAGTAGCTTCACCAGATTTTAAGATATGTGCCAATAAAGAAAATGATTTCCAAAAATCCTTGGAGCAAAAATTAACAATTAACCCTAATCTCCCTTACATATTTACATATATATGCCATTATATAAACACATTAATGACTTTTAAAATGTCTTCTGAAATAGCTGATTGTATTTATGAAATTTTAGAACAAACTCACTCCCGAATACTTAAAAAGAAATTAATAATGTTTACTGTAGATGAAATAGCTCTATGTAAATTTCAGTTTTGAACAAAACACTAGTTTGTAATCATAACAAAACAAACAAACAAAAAATGTTCGGGCTCTTTTAACAACTAAACTTTACCCATATATTTGTGTATTATGACTAAAAATTACATCATCTGCCAAATTGTATAAATATGAATGCAAATACCAGCACAAGTACTTTCATAGATTTTCATTTGGAAACTTGCACTTCTTGAAATCAATGGACTTAGTCCTTGACTCAAAAGGCCTCAACACTGGCGTCCTCACCCCCATCAGTAAAATCTGCCTGTCATATAAGAATTCACACGCAGCTATCATACAGCTGCACAGGCCAGCACATGGGTGCATGTGCACAGAAAGAGTAATTTCATTTCCATGTTTCAGGAGCCCCTCAGCGTGTAGGCCAGCAGCAGGACTATATTTAACAGATGACAAAAGTTGCATTCCAGACGTACAGTACAATCTTTGTGTTGATCTTTGTGTATGGAAATAAATGGTGAAGAGGAGAGAGGTGAGGGGTGGGGTCAACAACACACAGCTGCTAAGCCAATGCAGATCCATGAGACACAGAATTTACAACAGCATTACAGGACAGGATTGCGTTTGCAGCTTTAAAAACAAATGCGACGGAAATAAATCAAGAAAAAGACAAAAATATAATTCCCAATGGTGGCATCTGATAAAATGTGAAAAAAATTGACTATTTATATTTATTTGCGACACGAATATGAAATTCTTAACAGTCCACATCCGAACAAGAAACATTCATTAACTACTGAACTAGTGCGGAACATTGTGTGTATACACAATGCCGCCTTAAAAAACACCAGAGTGACACAGGGAGAAAGAGAGAAACAAAAAAAACAAAAAGGTTATTTTCACACACGATCATAGAGAGCAGCCTGCCAAAATCATCAACACAAGACAATTGAGCACAGCAAGCAGAAGAAAAAAAAAAAAAAAAAACATCTCAGTAAATATTTACAGCACAAACCTTTTTCCATTCATTTACCAAGCACTAACAAAACCATACTGTACTCTTTCACGGCCCACCCCCTCCGACCCCCCCCACCACATCTGCGATTCATTGACTTTACAATTTACCACATGTCGAGATGGGAGAGGTCGGGACTCTATCTGAATCACGACACAAATATGCGAGTGATTTATTGTTTTAAAAACCATGGGCCGATTTAGTGCAACTCCACTCTTCCTGAGCATTACTCCTATTGGCAGACCATGAACAATTACAGTTTGGACTAATTAAGCCCTGAGAATGTGCTGTGCGCCGCTAATGTCTCACAGGCCCCGCTTTCAGTTTAATGGTGCCAAACTTTGCTCCCCAACTTAACTCGCACAAATCCAAAACAGATTGCACTTTTTTTTATGGGTGTTTATCAAGCTCTTGCAAACAGAAACCGTTTGGGTTTTTTTTTTGTGTGTGTGTGTGTGTGTGTGTGTGTGTGTAGGATGGGAGGAGGAGGGAAAAAAGGAAAAGGAGAAGGAAAGAGTGGTGGAGGGAGAGAAAGAGAGAATTTTGCTTCCGCCATTCTTTGTAAACAAAAGTGATTTGCAAAACAAAAGGATGGCAACCTTCTAAATAAACTGGGAGTGTATTTTGTGGAGAGCGGCACAAAACGCGAGCGCGTAGCTCGGTGAGCCCCCTGCGGATAGCAATTAGGGGCCATTAACATGTAAAGCCAATTTGATAAGGTATGAGTCTATCCCTGTAAATCCGCATTAAACTATCTCCTGCACCTCACACGACAGGCTATTCAGCACACATAATCCATACGATAAACCATTGTTACTGACGTCTTAGCCTAAAAAGATTCAGCCATGGTTTATTAAAATATGTACATACATGGCTACACTAGGGATGAATGCATCTTGAGTAAAAAAAAAGAAAAAAAAGATTAATTGATTTAAAACACAAAATCAATTTATTGCATTTTATATTAAATGATACATTAAATTTCATATTAAAATACACTATAAAAAAAAAAAAATTCTAAACAATATTCCAGGCCTCCTCCATGCATGTCTATTTCTTTGCTTCAAATAGCGGAGAGTTCATTTGGGTGTTGCAAGTTTGTCTTTTTTTATATTTTGTTCTTTTTTTAAACTACGCATAATTATACGTTGAAACCTGAAACCTCTGCCAAAAGTCTGCAGGCCTAAGGAATTATGGGGCCAGGGGTGGCGTCAAATATCTTAACATTCATAAGTCAGAGAGGCAGTAAATAAACCCAGCGGATTTACGGGCATAAAGCCCCCTGCCAGAACTCAGCCGGCCAGACCTCTGCTCTACCTCGCTTTCCCTCCTCCACAGACCTGTTGAGGTGTGATTTTAGCCTACAGCCTCCCAGTTAACCCAGCACCTTTCCAACCACAACACACACGTAGAGTGCGTCCGCAGCCGTGCATCCGCTACGCAAACTGCTCTCATTGAAAGGGGGAAGAGTAGCTATTGTCTGCAGTTTTTAGTGTGGAAAACAAAAGAAAGCACAGGCATGATCAAATTGCTCAATGCTACCAAATCATCATAAAGCTTCTCCGATTGAGGTGGTTGGAAATACAGACTGCTCATTATTACAGCTCTCAGAGGTCAGACGAATTAAACTGGCTCTCTCTCTTCACTCAAACACACTTTAAGGGAAAACCATTTCATCACTATTGCAAGAGCGGGCCATCAGGGAAATTCAGCTGACACAAGGCCTATGTAAATAAAATAACATTTAAAAAAAGAAAAGAAAAAAAAAGTCACATCTCTGATATCAACCATTTAGATCAGCATCAGGCTTAAATAATGTGGCAGTAGCAAATTTATCCTGAAAATAAAACACTGGTTCAGTAAATACATCCGAATATTTAAAATGCAATAAAACTGGATTTTATCAACTGCTTGTTTAATACTAGTGAGATTTATATATTAAAAAAAAAAAGAGAGAGAGAGAGAGAGAGAGAGAGAGAGAGAGAGAGAGAGAGAGAGAGAGAGAGAGAGAGAGAAAAGGAAAAAGCTAACAAATCCTGAAAAGCACATCATCGGCAGCAAAACACAACAAGCCCTGTGCATTCGTTAAACGGAGCGACAGCTAATCGATGCTCAGGTGAATTATTTATCCTCTACTTAAGAAATGCGTTTATGAATACAACGGCTTTCAACTTCAAAGCGGCATGGGTCGGACGCCCAGGCAGCTCATAGGAAGCAGACCTCATGGCAAGGAAGCGGGGTGAAGGACTACAGCACCATGTCAAAGACTGAGATCTGTAGGCCTTGTTACAGTAAGAGATCAAACATTACAACATACAACTGTAAAGAAATGCATTATATCTATGGGTATAATATTTTGGATAAAAGGCCAGAACAGACCTGCACTGTACATCCAGCTACATACTATAGGGGAGGATATCAAACAATGATCCTACTTCCATGGGAGATTCCTAAATATATTCTTGGTAGCCAAAAATGAATAAGCCAGCGATTTAGACAGGGCTCCATCTCTGCAGGAAGAGGAACCATCAGACTATGAGCTCTGGTAAAAGCATCTCTGAGATTCTGACCTAACACGCTATGTGTCAAATACTTTCTTCATATTCCTTCTAATTTATGCACATTTGCGGTGGTCATACTGATGCTTTGAGAATTTTCTGTTTATATGTGAACGTTTCTATAATGTGCATTTACATCAGTAAAGAAATTATCAGCAGGTGAAAAACAGATTCAGCAAAAAGGCACGTTTCGAGAAGCACGCGATAACAGTCAGAGATGTTTCTTCAAAAATGTCACACTGATGCTAGAAACAGGAGAATGCCTTTTTTTTTAAAAACAGCTGAATCCAAAATTTCAGAGCAGTACATTTCGAATGTAGTCATTTACTTAATTTTAGGTTACACCACATGTCATTGTCATAAAGCGCACCTTCACGTTTCAGATTAAACCTAGAACTGATTATGAAAATCAGGAATGACCTACTGCACAATTTTCCCTGTCCTTATGTTATTTCTACAACAATGACATAAAAAATAAAAAAAATCCATTGTGAATTAAAAAAAAATGTACCTACTAAATCAGCAAAAATTATTCCTAGTGCCAGACAACCATGCAAAGCTGATATAAACAACAATCTCTATTTACACTGAAATATTGTACAATGCACATTACATGGTATTCAACCTATTGCATGCTCTAAACAAAAAGTCAATCATGCCATGACAAAATGTTAATGCAAACATAAAATATATTATATTTAATATGCATTTAAAGCAAATGTTTATTCATTTTTAAATATTACTGCTGTCTAATATTGTACTACACTCATGTCAAGGGTGGTATGAGCAATATTGTGCTTTCATTCTGACGATCACAAATTCATTGACTGACTTCCACTAATTACCATAAACATTTCCCACGATGCTCTTTGGCATTAACATTTATGTGCATTGACTTCTTTAAATAACACAAATCGACATTGTTAAGCTAGGATAAATTACTCATAAATTAGCTCAGATAAATGACTATTTTTTGTATTTTTATTTTTTATGTGGCACATTGTACAACACATGACATGTTTTCATCATCATGTCACAACAGCATCGTTGTTTCTATCATTTAAACTGACAATACTTTATCATTTTTACTCGATTTTCAATTCAAAGTGGCAGAAAAAAAACGCAGATCATAATTATGGCATCACTTTGATTTTATATAAAAAAATATTAAAGCTTCAGTTAAAATTAAGCTTTGCATTTTTGTAGGGTTAAATGTTAAATATCAGAAACGCCTTATTTTTAACAACAACGATTATAATAACAAAAACAGGGAAGATGATATTATTATTAATAATAAAATCGTTCAAACATTCTCGTACGTTTCAGTTTTAGAAATTCCGGAACATACGCTACTGCACATTAAATGTCCCGTTTAAAGCAAACGAGCTAATCCACTAGTTATTCAAGTGGGCTACACAGACCATTAAAATTAATAACAACCTACTGTAAAATTGCAGAATATAAAGCAAAGATTACCTGGCAAGTAGGCACACATAGTCGAGAAAAAAATAAAAGAAATAATAACAACGGAGTTAAAAGTAGCTGTGGCTGTGTGTTTGTGCACGTCATGAAAGCACATTATGCGTTCCACTGTACTTGCCGCTCGCGCGGGTCTGTCCACGCGCTCTCGCCTCGCGGGCAGCGCTCGTTCAGGGCGACAGTGTATCCGCGCGAGCGGCATGCCACTCTACAGTGCAGACTCAGAGTGAATTGTGGCAGAAGTTCACTAGCCTACCAAAGCAATTCCTAAACATGGACGTGGTGCTTTAGCTACGTGCATGTGGCTGCAGAAACACGTTAAAAACACTTACTGTGCGCGCGGTGGGAGAGAGCGATCCGTTCGGGAGGTACGGGCTCGTGAGGTCGGGAATCATTATAAATGGATAGCCCGGGTACGGTGGGCTCTTGAACAGCCCTCCATCTTGCCTTTTCGCAGCTAACATGGCGGGGGGGAAAAAGAGGAAAACTTTTAGTTTAAGTTACATTCCCAAAAACTTTGTACGTACGTGCAGAGGCAAACGGAACCGATGCACAGTGGTGTTGTCCTGTGCAAAAAGATGATTTAGAGAAAACAAGCACTCACCCTCCTCTAAACTTTCTCTTGTTTTGTCTCTGAAACTTTCAGATCTAGGCGGAGGCCGTCTTTCCGCCTTGAAATGCAACGAAACACAGGGAATGCATTGAATAATCACAGCGAGGAGATCGTTAGCTAGTTAGCAGCGTGTTTAAACAAGAAATGTGCAAGTAAAACTTCTGGACAAGTCGCGGATTTGCGGTTATTTGTCACTTACCTCGGAATCCGAAGAGCTGTTTTGATTCGTTTCCGACTCGTTTACAAGAGAAGACTTGACATCTGCTAAATCCCTTTCTGCTGAAGAGTTCTCCGAAATCTTTTCCTCCTGTTCGCCTTCGTCTTTGAAGGAAATCATTTCATCGTTCGCACCCAGATCGTCCCCTCCACCGCCGTTCAGCTGCGGCATTTTTCCCGAGGTGCGCTAATTTTGCGGGGGGCCAAAACACCCAAAAGTTTTTAAACCCTTGATCTTGGTGTGATCCCCGAATCCCGAGTTTTAAGTTTAGGGACTCGCAGTGGCGTTTGGCTGGGTGAGTGTTCAAAACTCAAAAAGAAGAGGGCAATCTTGGCAGAAACAGAAGCCGGAGACGGAGCTGAGGCGCTCGGATTGAGGGAGTTGAAGTTGGTCGGAGTGGTTTTCAGTTCAAAGGCGGCGCTGATTGACAGATAGAGAGGGATGGAAATAGAGAGAGTCTGGATTCGGGATTATTGACAGGGAGAAACACACAAGAAAAAAACTAATGAGATTCAAACAGGGAGGGACTTGAAGTGACGTTTTCATAAATAGAGAGGGGCAGGAAAAAGTACTGGAGGGGGAAAAGGGCTTGAACGAGAGCGAAAGAGAGAGCGCGCGCGCGAGAAACAGAGAGAGGGAGAGGAAAAGAGCTTTTGGTGAAGAGCAGGACAGTTAAAGCGAGTCGCCCCTGTTTGCTTTTGTACAGGAATGAATGGAAAAATAGGCGGAAGACACTTGTGCGGTAGTCTGAGCAGTGAAACTGTGCACAGCTAGAATCATATCGGCTTCCTTATTTTCTGCAGTTTTTTTAGGAGGTGCTAGTGGGCTGAAATATCAACCTTCAACTCAAATGAGAATAAACTCTGTACTGCTCGAAATCAAACCTATTTATGTTAACATCACGATCACTTCAAAACTATTTTACTTAAAAAGATTTACTGTGCAAGGGAAAATATGAAGAAATCGTTTAAATGACGTAGTTTTTATCGGTGTTTTAAAATGTGATTAATTGCAGAACAGAGTGACATTATTCTACACAGTATAATCATATACACTGAAATGTTTTCTTTATGTCAACAACATCTTTGTTTCTATCCATCCATTTGCACTTCACCAGTGATTAAACTGAAAATGGTCAACAAGTGTAACCTGTCACTGCAGCTTCACACTTTGATTTTACACACACACACACAAAAAACACATCTTTGTGTGCCTAAAATGTATATATATATATATGTGTGTGTGTGTGTGTGTGTGTTTGTGTAATTGTAGACACAACGTAATATTTCTTTCTGCATTGTATCATATTGTGTATATATATGTATAAATAATGTGTGTGTGTTATATATATATATATATATATATATATATATATATATATATATATATATATATATATATATATATAGGCCAGTATTAGAAATGGGTTGGTTTTGAGACAGGCTGGAGTGTGCGCAGACAGGCTAATTGAGGCCAGATAACCTGTATTCATTATGAATAAAGACAAGGGGGGGTGTAGGTTGAATATCCTTTCTCTCACGTCTCTTCTCAGTAAAAATGCGAGGGTAAACTTTTTTGCATTTCTAGCTAATGTTTTGTTAGTTTTGGATTGAAATAAAGCATATACATACATAAGTATATATACAAATAATAAAATATTATAAAATTAAAACAAAACTATATGGTAAATGTGGCTTCCCAAAATAATGAATGAAATACACTCTTGGAAGAAAAGGTTCTATTTAGAACGATAAAAGGTTCTGTCTGTTAATTGTATGAGTTTAATAATATAGCTCGTAAACATACGTTATCACAAAAAAAAATGTAAATAACGCATTAAACATGAATGTATTATGCAATCATTTAAGACATTTCTTATATAGAACCTTTTTGGCATAAAGCATTTTTTTTTTTTTTAAATTGAGTCAAGAACCCTAGGGTTCCTCACTGAACCTTTTTTAAAGAGATATATATATATTTTTATATAAGACATCCCTCTGTGTTTTGATTAGTAGTGCTCATCATAGTATTTCCCCCCATTTTGCATTATTTGGTTACTTATTGGTTTATTTTTTAAATGAGCTATTTCCTTACATCCATTTTAACAATGTCAGTCACACAGTATAATGTGAATAGAAAGATTAATTCATTTTCCTACCTGAATTTCACTGGTGGAAATATGTAGAAACGTCATTTGAACTGACCTTGCAGTGTAGCCCTTATAATATAATACACTGGGGGAGAAACAGTGTATATTCATTTTGTTTTTTTGAATATAAATATACATTGTATGCAAATAAAATTTGCACTGGGTACAAGAAGAACATTTTATTTTAATATAAGCAACCATATATTACAAAAACAGCAATATAACAACCGGCAACAGAATATATAAATAATATCACATTTCACAAATCATAGCACAGATTATATATGAATTATTTGGGATAATAATCCCCCAAAATGCAGAAAATGCAGCATGACACATCTTCAAACTCTTTGAAATGATTTATAAATATAAGATCTATGGCATAGACATCCTTATAGAGTGTCAATATGATTGAACAATAACGCTCAGTATTTAAAATGTGCTGTCAGCAGCTGAAAGATGCCCCATTGCTTTTTGACTTCAGAAGTCTGGAGCCTGCAGATACCAGACCAAAGCAGCTGAGCTCCTAGCTAGCATCACCCTGGATTGCCTCAGCAGGTTACTGAGAGTTCACTTAGATTGGGTGCGTTTTATCAGACTTGCTAAGCCAAGCCTTGCTCTCTTTAGTCCCCTGCTGGACCTAAACCTATGACCAACCCAGGTGTTAAAACACAGTTCAGACTGACCTATTCTCTCTGCACCAATATTTGATCAGGTTTAAGTAAACAAAAATAGAACATAATTTGTTCCGTACAAAATATGATTTATGTACATTGCCCTTATCGCTATACTGTGTTCTGTACAAAATGTTACCTGGTAGGATTTTGCGTCTGCAAGCAGTTA
The DNA here is from genome assembly GCF_963993115.1 of Abramis brama. Classification (NCBI taxonomy): domain Eukaryota; kingdom Metazoa; phylum Chordata; class Actinopteri; order Cypriniformes; family Leuciscidae; genus Abramis; species Abramis brama. The sequence continues at coordinate 11,444,706 of NC_139976.1, read as the reverse complement.
ATTACCCACAATGCCTGTGTGTTCATGCGCTGGATGAAATGGCTCTGTTCTTAATTAGCATATTATGGGCTCTCTTAATGGTCTTCCCGGTTGTTTTCAGAGTAACAATATGTGCATTTTAAAAGCTGGGTTAATAGTGAATACAACTTGATTTATGCCAGATCCCCTCTAAGCTATAGTTGAATAAAACAAAAAAGGAAGAGAAAAAAAAAAGTTTTTTAGTTTTTACAAGTGGAACTTGGCATTTAACCTTTTCGCATTTAGTCAATTGCAAATTTCCCCATTGAGAGAGAGTCTCTGCGCACCATTTTAGCATTTTTTTCCCTGCTCCCTGTAGGAGTTCAGTTGAATTTTATCCTGTGAATAATGAGTTGGTTAACCACAATTATGCGATTCTAATGGATCTTCATGTTTTGCAGGCTCAGACCAACAATAGGGAAATTATTTTCTTTACAACATTATGCAAAGTTTCATTTTTATAATGTATATTTTAAGGGCAGACTGAAAAACAGAATCAAGCTAATTGAGTTATCCTCAGCATTTTGAAAAGATTACAGTCAGAACAAAGTCACGCTGATCATTTGTGTGCGAGTAAATCAGTTTTGATGGAATGGAAAAGTTAATAGATTATTAAAGTTCCAAACAAAGTCAAACAGTGCATCTTTCTTTTCTTTTCTATTTTATGAAACACAGGATTTGACTAAGAGATGTGTCATTTATTTGGCTCTGAGAATCTTGAAACTTGGATTGCCACATCAACATTTAGTCTTATAAACCTGTATTCCAGAGAACATCACTAGCTATGTTTCCATCCCATTATGTTTCCATAACTTGTGCGCAAAATTGGAATATCGCATAAAACATTTGCGAATAAAGCCCAGTTTCCAACCCATGTGTTCAAGAGAACAAAATCATCACTTCTTGGGAAATTGGCGCAAAATATCTGTAATAAAAAAGGAAGCCACCGTGGCTCTTTTATCCTACATCATAAATGACTTGTGCCTGAGAGCGCACAGATGAAACGCTGTCATGCTATCTTGCGTTCAGCAAGGTGTTTGTGAACGCAATCATGTGAACCAGTTCAGGGAGGGAATTAAACCAAATCATTTTGACGACAGACTTTGGCTCTGGCATTTCAGAATAACTATAACAACATTGGTCCACTGGTTAGTCCAGTTACCCAATCACATCCGCTGTTGAGGCAAAGGCATGTGAGTTTTTTGCTCATCGAGAGATTTATTTTGTAAATGTGTTTCCATCTCAACTGAGTGCGTACGTATTTTTAGAATTTATGCGCATCTTGCTGTTTCCATCCATTGTTATTTTATGCAATATCACAAATTTTGAGAAACATTGTAGTCCCATCCATGGCTTTAACTACATCTGAACATGTCTCTCACCCCTGGAGTCTGTCAGATACTCCATAGTGGGAAATTTTTGGGAAAGGAGGAGCACTGAATCTGTTTTCCAAAACAAACAGCAGCCGTTTTCATACATGGACGCGACAGACATTTATCAAGGTTTGGGTTTGGAGCAATACAAACATGTATCCACCTGAAGCAGTGCATCAGTGTGTATGTATGTGCTCACATTTCTTAAACTCGGCAGTCACGTCGAATATTGGAGCCAAGGCACACACAGAGGAAACTCTCTGACATCACACCAAACCTACATTACTCAGAGAATGAACCTATGACCTTAGAGTTATCTCTTGAGTACAGCCTCTGGATCAAATGTTCTCTCTCTCAGGAGACAGTCGATTCCTGCCCACAGTTTTCATAAAGTCTGTATAAATTATACTAATGTCAACAACAGCTTGTCGTAAAGACAAAAACCTTAATGCTGTATGATTACATAAAGTCATCGTGATCTTTGCAATGCTTGTGTTTTAGCTTGCCGTACTCTCTGTTATCCAAATATTTACCATTTATGAGTGCTTCTCTATAATAGATTAGTTGAATTTGTTGAGTAGATATCTTTTTTGGCTTTAGAGAAGCACAGAAACTGGAGCAAAATAGAGCCAAACACCAGCTGGCACTCTTAATAAGTTCATTTGGGTTCTATATAGAACTCCAAATAACTTTATTCCAATAATACTTTTTTACACTAACAAACTGAATATATGAAATAATTATTTATGTTCAGTTAGATAACATTTGTGTATTATGGATATTGTTGATTTTAATTTCAAGTGATAAAGTATCACATTAACTATTTAATTCACATTTGCATGAAATCTGATTGCAGTGATAACAAAAACACCATGTTTGAAACCCTTAAAATGTTTTTATTCTTTTCAAGAATTTGATTGAACTCATCCTTTTATGGGTTCCAAATGTGAAGCCTAGAACCATTTAAAATATGAGGAGGAACGTATTCATATATAGTTCCTATATTGGCATAAGTACCCGCCTTTTAGTGTGTTCGCCACCACAGGAACTGGGAACGATTTTAGTTATAGGAACACCTTTTGTGGGGGGGACTAAATTACTTCAGAGTGTAACCCAGCACAATAGGAACTACCAGTGATGTAAGTATATGTTGAAGTGTATGTGTGTCCAAAATTACATACTTACCTACTATATAGTAGGCAAAAAACAGCATGTTACAAAAGAAGTATGTCCAAATTCACAGTGCTCATAAAAAAAGCACTGTGAGTACCCCGATGACCTACTACTTCCTGCGAGATTCTGAAGTGTGCATACGATGGACACTTTACTATCCCATGAGGCCACAGGAGAGGATTTATGAATAGCAGTTAAACGCAACTGACACTGGCAGATCACATGATAATGACAACATGGAGAATATTTCAGCCTATATTTCCGTTGTTCACGTTCCGCTTGAACTCGCGGCCAGTCCGAATTATGTATTTTCCGTCCGCACACACAGCCCAATTTTTTAAACGGAGCTGACAACAAAGCACATGCTATCGATTTTAGCTCTTGTAAAGAAAGGTCCACTATACAGTGGCACACTCACAGTCGATGGAGTCTACATTGAAAGGCTTGCAAGCTCAATTGTACTTGAAGCGGAATACTGAAAATTAAATATAACTGGGCTTTACAATTGTGAGAATTTTAGTTTTAAGATAGGAAACCTAAAATAAAAGGCAAAATGTATACACATACTGGTATAGATGCTGTTATTTGAACCCTATTTTCTGCTAATGACCTCATATGGGTGTATTATTTGCAGAACATTTGTTTATGAGTGTATTATTTGCAGAACATTTGTTCTAGCAGAGGCCCATTTTTTAAGTTCAAGGACGCATCTGAAAAGCTTCTTCCTGAGCAAGATACAGGAAACAGCAGGCAGTTTCCCAGGCAGAAAGAGCAGGAAAAGTTTTCAACGTAGTAGAGGCAATGGCTGACAGCTATCATAGATCATAGTGCATGTGGGTCTGAACTGTATATGGACATTAGTCTCAGAAGGATGCGTTTTACATCATGAACTGCTCCGTTCTAAATAACAAGATTAAATGCTCTAAATGCATTTAAACAATCCATAATGAAATAGACACAGGTTGCTCTTTCATACCTCAGGAGACTTGATGGAGGTCTCAGTTCAGTTTTATTCAGCTTCGTCTTCTGAAACTCCTTCAAATAGAAACAGATATGACAATTGTTGACATATAGTAAGAGTATAGAGATTAATGCAGATAAACCAGGCTAGATCTTTTCTGAAACTCTAAAGGAGACACATTTGAGATTACAGGGATTCTTTTACAGGGATGGGAAAGTCTGTAGAAAAAGGAGTCCATTTAATCTCAAATGTGGTTCTCTGCTGAGCCCTATACACCTAGCAGGGTCCTCATACTAGGGCTTAATTTTGAAATTAATGCAACAACAAAAAAATCGGTCTGGCTAGCATTTTAGCTCAGACAGCTTTAAGCAAATACCAATCAAAAATCACATGTCAGTTGCTTTGTTTTGAAAACTATAGCTGAAGGGGTTTTTTTCAAATGCATTTCAATGGCATTGTACAGGTGAATACCAGACCTCATCAATTTAAATAGCAGATTGTGTTTTATCTTTGAAGTGTATTTATGTCAGTGACTGTGAACTTGAACAACAGTAAAGACCCTGATCGTTTTATTTATTTATTTATTATTTCTGTATGGAATTTCCTTACATCATTTGATGCTTTTGTGTATGTGTGCATGTGAATTTAATGTCTCAAAGAATCGCATAATGCTAGAAGCATAATGAGTGTGATTCACTAATGAGAACGTGTCAACCTAGTATCTTTGATGACAATTTTTCTGCATGCAACAACCTTGAGCTCAAGTCTTTACAAAATTGACTTATTATACTTCCAGAAAGCAATTCATGACCCGAAACAAAGGCGAGTCAGAGGGCAAAGTTGTCTTTTTATTAGGGCTGTCAAAAGATTAATCGCATCCAAAATAAAAGTTTGTGTTTAAATAATATATGTGAGTGTACTGTGTATAATTATTTTGTATATATAAATACACACACATGCATGTATATATTTAAGAAATATTTGTATACATATACTGTATATATTTATATATAATTTATATTATATATAAATATAATTTTTTTATATATAAATAACACATTTTGACAGCCCTACTTTTTATACATTTGAACAAACACACAAAGGCATATTCATATACAAACCACTCCAGAATGAAGCTCGGCTGTTGAAAAGCAGTGAGGTTTGTGCTCACTTTAAAGCAACATAAGTAGCAAGAGCTTTTGTTCATTTCAATGTTCAGAGCAAAAACTCATTTTCCACCCGGGTCGCCCGTGCTGTCCTCTCGCTGGGAAATGAATCCCACATCCTATTTTTGTTCATTAACCATCTCCAAAATGCATCATAAGCACAGAGATCACATCACAGTATATTTTATCAATATTAATAAGGATAGGAAAACTCTACTGGTTATTAAGAGACTCCCCAGGCTTTGATTTAGACCATTACTAACGCCTCTGCATCTTTAGATTAAAAAACCGACCTCTTTTATTTAATAACATTAAATCCTGGCATGTATCTTCTAAAAGCTTTAATAAGACAAAGATAAGATTTGCATCCCCATACAAGTGTCTTTTTCAATTGATTATGAAGCCGCTATTGATGTGTGAGAAATTGATGTTTTCCTCTGTTCTTAAGGGGCTCTAATAGAAAGGGTGGGATTTGAGGAGGAGACTTTGCCACTTTGATCTTCAATCAGTAAAAATTCCCACTTCTTCTTTGTCAGACTATATTTGGTAAATAACGGTGACAATCCATGTGCTTTAATAAGATGAAATGGCGGGAAAGAAAGGGAAGGGAGGAGAAATAGTGAGGGAGAGAGGAATAGAGGAAGGGGAACAGAGAAAGAATGGTTCTCTTGTTTGTGTTTTGGTAATGTTAGAAGGTGTTGGCGAGACAATGTGTCCAGCTGAACGTACTAACAAACAGATGCAAAACCCATGCGCTCCCATACCGCAGAGGTTCGGGGTTTCAAAATAGAACAAACTTGGACCAAAGTGGCCAGCAGGTCTGAGTGTTAACGGAAAACAAATCTGGTTTGGGGTTTGCTTGTTCGATGTGACTCAAATTTCACATTCCTGTTCCAAAACACATACTGCTATAGTAACGTCACAACAAGCACATATTCTGGGACCTAAAACCATGCTCCTTAATGGATTGGTTTAACCAAATAATGACATTTCTGTCATCGTTTACTCACTCTCATGTCATTTCCAATTTGTATTCAAGGAACACAAAGAAAGACATTTTAATTAATGGACTAATCTTTTTTTTATTTTATTTTTTACTTACAGCTATAATGAATTCAAATGCACTATAAAAGTAGACCTAGGTGCTATACCCAAAGTCTTCTGAAGTTATATAATAGCGTTGAGTGAGAAAAACACTGATATTTAAATTAGTATTCGCTGAAAATCTTACCCTCCAACGAGCTGTTAATCACTGCAACTGGAGTCATTGATTTGAACTCGAACTGAATCAGTCTGATCTGTAAACAAATCATTCAGTTCAGATTCATGAAAAAGATCAATTGATTCATTAAACAGATCTGACTAAAACATAACGTTAATTCAAGTTTATTTATAAAGCACATTTAAACACAACAAATGTTGTATCAAAGTGCTGTACAATTAGACAAATACAGTAAAAGAAACGAAAAAAAAACTGAATTAGATAAAATTAGCAAAGTATAATAGAATAAAAAACAGACTCACAGAAGTAAAACAAATCAAACAAATAAAACTCATACACTAAAACCCCCTATACATCTCAAGCAACGCTATAGGCTAATGAGAAAAAATATTTGGAATATAGTGCACTTGTTGTGTGTACAACTTTTTTTCTTAGAATACAATAACAATAATAATAAAAAAAAACCTTAAAAAAAGAAAGAAAAGAAAGTCATATGGGTTTAGAAAGACTTGAGGGTAATTAAATAATGACATAATATTATTTTTTGTGTGAACTATTCCTTTATCATCACTCCTCTAATAAGAGGTGTATGCCCCACTCTTAAAAATAAAGGAGTGTTTTCGCAGTGATGCCATAGAAGAACCATTTTTGGTTCCCTAAAGAACGTTTCAGTGAACAGTTGAACCATGTTTTTCTTAGTGTGTGCAACGTTTTAATATTATCCCCAATAAAGAACCTTTTGTGGAATGGAAAGGTTCCATTGATGTTAAAGCTTCTTCACTGAACCATCAACAGCAATTAAGAACCTTTATTTTAGGAGTGAACCTCCACTGGCCGCAGCAGTTCCCTCGGGTGACTGGAGTCTCTGCCAACCTGTAGTTGAAATATATGGGGAGAGGGCACAGTATCCAGGATAACAAAGCCTAGGCTAAACCTGAGGGGGATTTGACTCACAAATAGAGATGGGAGAAGACAAAGACAAAGGAGAGAGGAGGGGAAAAGTCTAATGGAACACTGCCAGACCAAAATGGCCTCGTTCACTCATGACAACACAAGTGGGTTTTTTGCATTAAGATCAGAAGACGTGAGATGTAATGGGAAGATAGCAATATGACATTATACTTATCGCAGAACGACGTCTCCTTGTGAAGCACATATAAAGAAAACTCTGGCTTAAAAGGAAATTCGATTAAATGAGATAAAATCAGTTCACCTGGTAAAATAACAAAAGATAGTAAAATACGGTCCGCCCAAACCAGACGAAATGATGTATAGTTGTGTTGGGCATGCTACGAATGTAACAGCTTTCAATCACGGTGATGATACTCACCGCATAAGCTTTCCCACAGTTCCCATGGGCACTGTGTCATCACAACTCCAAATACTGCAGCAATGAGAACAGTGTGGGATTCACAGATTCACGCAAACGGTATGAAATGATCACTTCAAGATGGGGAGACAAAGACAGAACACTACTGAGATGAATAAGCTCGGCTCCAAAACCTTACTGCCTCCAAACTGAAACAGAACATCATAAGCAACTCATTCGGAACAGTCTATAAAGACAGAAAGTTTGAGAGCCATTCAATAACGCTCCTCATATGGATCGCACAAGGGACTCAAATGATTTCAATACAGGAGACTTGAGAAGAATACAAGTCATAATAAAACAATTCAGCAAGGATGCATTAAATTGATCAAAAGTGACAGTAAAGACATTTATAATGCTGCAAAAGATTTCTATTTCAAATTAATGCATTTGAAAAAATGTATCACTTTTCTACAAAAATATTAAGCAGCACAACTTTTTTCAACATTGATGATAATAGGAAATATTTCTTGAGCAACAAATCTGCATATTAGGCTCATGTGACACTGAAGACTGGAGTAATGATGCTGAAAATTCATCTTTGCATCACAGGAATAAATTACATTTTAAAACGTATAAAAGTATAAAATATTTTTTCAAATTGCAATAATATATCAAAATATTACTTTTGAACAGTAGTGTATATATTTCATTAACTTGTTTTAAAATTCAAATAAATCATAAATATACAAATCATTTTGCTTTTAAATATTTTTATTAATGCTTTCTAGTGTATTAAAAATAATAAATTAAATATATATTATTATAAATTTTATAAAAATTATAATTATAAATTATATTCACTCACATTGTCCGCCATCTTTGATTTCTTCTTTTCACTCACTTTGTTGCTATGCATTCTGGGATTGCATTTGTTAATGATGAACATGATTAGACAAGGTATCTCAGGAGGCAGCGCAACGAAGGTGCCTACCTTTTGGAACAGCCTTCACATCTGATATGTGCTATGCCTATCTCGCACTATGGGACAGAGCTATAGGAAATACGACCAAATGAGTGGCCGGACAGATAGCGTCAGAAGCGGAAAAAGAAAAAGGCGGAAGCATCGAGACAGAGGAGCTCTGGCCAGGTAGATGGAGAGAGAGAGAGAGGGAAGAGAGAGAGGGAAGAGAGAGGGGGCGCAGCGGGGAGCATCAGGGGCTGGGGGCTGGCTCCAGGCATTGAGGGGGCATGCAGGGATTTACTCGCAGATCAACAATAGCACACTCAATAAACCCCCGTGGACGGGGGAAACTGATCCACCTCGACACATGTGAGCCCGAATTTACAAATGTTTACATCCTTTAAGGAAAAGAGGAGAAGCTGTCGATCCTGCTCGATATTTGCAATGAGCTCCAGAAGTAAACAAAATGTGGACGGCTTTTCTACGGCCTGCTTCTTTTCCCCATCATTCTCCATCTACACCCCTTTTTTCCTATTTAAAAGACTCTGGAAGTAAATTATTCAGTTTGGCACATGAGCCGATATTGAGATGCACTCACTCAATACAGAATGGCTTGTCTCAATATCTTAAAGACACTGACAATGAAGTGGTAGTTATTTTTATGGACTAACTAGGCCTACTGAAAAAAGGAGAAACCAGTTGCTGGTTTGGCCCAAAGGAAATATCACCATAAAACAATGGTTTACAAAACATAATATTTACTGCAGCTGTTGTTAGACATCATTAGTAGTATTATTGGAGACACACACACATTTTCATGTTTTATGGGGACTCTCCATAGACATAATGATTTTTATACTGTAGAAACTATCCCCTTACAGCCGTTTTCCCTCATGGGGACCAAAAGATGTCCCCACAAGGACAAGGATTTCGGATATTGCCATCTTTGTGGGGACATTTTGTCCCCATAATGAAGGGTTTACCAGGCCACACACACGCACACACTATACTACACTATACACTACCAAACAGTTATTGTGAAAGCTGATTTGGCAAAGCTATATATATATATAACTAAGCAACAATTACGCAGAAATTAGCAGTCAGTCATTATCATGCCTAATAATGCATACAATAATTTCTGTAAACAAATGATCTACAGTCTCATTTATATCTGCAGCACAAACTGCACTGGATGAGCAATGTGTAGAAGTGTAATGCTATTTCCCAATAAGGATAAATTATCAACAAATGATTTAGTTTGAATGGAATTAGTTGAATAATGTTGTTAGTGAAAAGATAAATAATTAAAGACATTATATTTCATCAATAATTTGTCCCAGAAAGACCCTTTGGCAGAGGCAATAGAGCGTGTGCTTGTGTTCTAACCCTCCGTGTCTTTTTCACCTCTAGAGTATGAGCAGGAGACAGACAGCTTTCAGAAGGCTGAGGTGAGGACAAGAGGCTCATGTACTGGTTACCGGCTCAGTGAAGCCAAAGCCGAGCCAGCAGCCTGTGCTTTACACTAACGCAACCCCAAAAAAAAGCACATTAAAGAGTCTTTCTTTCTGCCCCGACTGAAAACCACATCTTTAAAAAAGCTCGGCTTTAGAAAAAAAAACAGCTGCAGACTCCTCCAAACACTTCAGACCATAGAAGTGGTTGACCATCTCCATGCTCGGACTCTAAATGAGGAGTCACTCTGAGGACAGTGACTATGTTCAACTTAAAAAGATTGTAAGGGCACACATGCAGAGATGTATTGTATTTTATATCCAAAATAAACATACCTCTAGTGCAGTGGTTCTCAACTGGTTTCGCTTCAGTAACCAGATCTTTTATTGGATGTCAATTGGCAACCTACGAAGCCCCTAAAGAGATATAGTGATGGTAAAAAAAAAAAGAAAGAGATGGGGGGTAACAAATATATTTCATTGCTTTTGCACTCTATCAAAAAACTATATGCGAAGGAAAAAAAAAAAAAAAAATTCAGGGGACACAATACTTTTGCAAGAGAACGCAAACGTTTTGTAAGCAAACGCAAAAGCATTAAAATAATTCTCATCTAATTCTCAATCTCATGTTTTCCCATCATCATGTCGCCTTAGTGGCTCTGAAGCAAGCAAACAAAGTACCAAAATATTCATTGAACATAAGTAAATAAAAGTGTCAAAACACTTAACCTGTGTACATAATTTACTAATCCTCTATTATAATAGGAAAAAAAAAAAGATGGAAGAGTCAGTTCATTGACAGTTTTGACTTTTATAAAGGGGTTAAACTGCCTCAGTCATTATGTGGCTGGGTAATTCCAGATGGACTAGCGTTCATTATCAGGCTGGGGTAACTACTGCCGACAACTGTGAAACCTGTGTCAAAAAGTCTGTTTTCTGACCAGCCTTCATTTGCATGTTTGAATAATACATAGTGCTTATAAGCATATTAAATGGAGTAGATATGCACGTCATTTGAAGGAAGAGATCAGACCTTCCCAGTTAATTATGAAGATGTCAAATGTCAGGCAGTGAACCTCTGCCCCTGGGGTCGCCCCCTTTAGTTTAGTGATTATATGCACAAACTACAGATAAAGTGTCATCATACAGGTTATTAGAGCTGAGAAAGACTCCTTCTGACTCTCATTACCATTAAAAGCCTGGGAAACACAAGAAACGAGTGGAACGCTCTCTTACTTCACTTTTCTACCATGTTAAAGCTGAAGCATACTCCACACAAGTATATGTAATTTTACAGTCAGGTTTCTCTTTCAGCCAAAATGTTCAGCAGTTATGTTCATTTCTGAAATGTATGTTTTTAATAAGTAACTAGATAAGACTGTTTGGGTGTAAGTGTCTGCAGTGTACGTTGTAGAACAAAAGCGAAGTATTGTCAATTTATGTTTACCACAGGCTTTATTTTACTCATGAATTGAAAAACCCCATAGGAAAATCTTGAAGAAACCAGCAGCGAATTCGACTTCCGGGTTTTGACATCATACCTGCACTACTCTGTTACGTCAGACATTTTGAGACCAGTTACAGCCCGACCAACTGGACTGCACAGTGCCGGAGCGTTGGCCAAGCATCTGTGTTCATGTACTTGTAAAGTATGTTTCTGGCCCTAATCTCGTCAACAAAATTTGACGAAAATGCTCTTTGAAGAAGTTTTTCGTGTCACTATTATGACTATTTAAACTATTTAAATGTTTTATTACAACATATAGTTAATGAAAATATGACAAGAAAAAAAATAACACCAAAAGATATTAACAACGCACTAACAACGTTTTTTAAAGAAAAATCTAGAAAGAAATGATTGTTCATGATAATCCAATCATTGTCAATAATGCCATGATTGACTGCTTCGTAAAACACCACTAAACTGAAACACATTGCTAGCAGGTTAATTAACTCACCCAAACACATCATGACATTAACATGCTAATGCACATGCTAATGTGTAAGCCATGTTGTAAATTCTGTAACAGATAATGAATAGCTAAAAGTTTGCATGTCTGTTTTCATTTCTCAAATCCATCGACCAAAATAAAAGTGCAAGTATAACTGACTAAAATCAATCAATATAAGAAGTATGGAGTAAATTAGAGGACATAAACAATGAAAAAAAAAACCTTGAACAGTGCTTCAGCCTTCTTTAGTATTCACATGAGCCCCCATTTCTTTGTCTTTCCCTTTCCCAGAAACATACCCTCACACCAACACCAGTCTACAGTGAAGTATTCATTTAATAACTCATTAAATGGAGCAAAAGCATGTTAGATTTCCACCTTTCAAGTCCAGAGCCCGTTTAACAAGCCAGGTGTTGGTGTGTTTGTATTCAGCCGGTGAATATGTGAGTGTGGCGTAGGCCGGTCTGCTTAAACCATTACCGCGCCATTAAGACCAAAAAGAGCTCCAGAGTCAGTGAGTGGAAAAAAAGAGAGGTAAGGGTCTGAGAGAGCCGCCAGTCAAATAGGTGAGCTCACTGTGTGTTTCTGTCAGTCACATCCCTCTGAAGTTCATTTATAGAGGGGCAAGATGCCTCACTAGCTCCTAACAGGTAAAAGGTACCATAATATCAGCCCCTCAGAGAGAGCAGCACAACCTGATGTGTTCTTTCAACTGTACTAAACTGAGTCCAGGTCACAGAAGTGTGGCCTAGACTGCCCTGATTAAGAGAGAGAGAGAGAAGTTGAGAAAAGAAAAGGCAAGCAATATGAAAAATAAAGCACTGACCGACTGATCCATTGAAGATTCAGCACAAAGTGGTTGTTGAAGGGACGTTAGACCTTTGGTCCTTCGGCTGCGGTGTGGACAATGAGTCGGGGCCCTTCGTCCACGGCGCTGGACACACTCAATATTTCATCCTGTCCTGCAGGCCAGAGCTGCTGAAGACCACATCTCAACCTGGTCTGACAAACTCAAAACACTTTTATTCAAACATAGACTGTAATCTAGCGGCTAACATCTCTGCCGACACATGTTGGGCGGCTAGTTTTGTATGTGAACTTTCTGTCTCTGCTATAGTTTAACATGCTATGCTTAGAAATTACATTCTGCTGGGCTACGCAAGATTGTTAGCCATGCAGGCCTTGATTCTCTCTGGTCAAGGAAAACAAATACATGCAGGAGCACCATTTACAAACCATAAGGGAATTGTGTGTTTTGCAGTTGCTTTAGAAAGATAACTGGAAAGCGCACAGAACCACAGTTTATTCCTAAGAGACAATAGTGATCCCATAATGCACTACTCATTGAAACCTTATCTCTAAAAGTGTGTGTGACATTATGATCAAGTTGAGACAGAATCTCTGGATGTTTTTTCCCCAGCATGATTTCATTAAGGAGAATCTGAGAAAAGAATGTAAACATGACGTATACCTGTACATTACAATACAAACACTGAAACAGACAGAAGTACTGTATGTAATTCAGTTTCTTCCGACAATAAAAAAAAAGTAATTGCTTCATAACTGACAGTGAATTTAGTTTAAACTCTTTTTTTTTACTCTAAAGCAGAAATAATCTTCAATAAAAAAGCATTGAAAAAAAGGTTTGGCAAAACTTTAGTTTAGGGTCCAATTCTCACTATTAACTATTTGCTTATTAGCATGTATATTACTAGGATATTGGCGATTTATTAGTACTTATAAAGCACATATTAATGCCTTATTCTGCATGGCCATATTCAACATCTCTTAATCCAACCCAATACCTACACTGAACAACTACCTTACTATTAATAAGCAGTAATTAGGAGTTAAATATTATGTATAACGTATAAATGTATTATGTATAAATATGATAACAAATAACAAAAATCGTAGTTAATGGTTAGTTAATAGTGAGAATTGGACCCTAATCTAAAGTGTGACCGAATGTTACTCCATAAATTAAATTTACCCGTCACTATGATGGCGTTCAAATTGTGGTTCAACCGTTTCATTCCTTGTGTCCTGAGTCACGACCCCAGCAATGATAGACTCTTTTTGGGAAGAGGATGCAAAAGGGTCCGCTTATCCTTCAAGAGAGAATGGCATCAATCAGCAAAAATTGCATCACAGCATTTCAAACTGAATCCAGAATTACACATACTTCTCGCCATTCTGTTTTGTTTTGTCTCATGTTCTTCAAGCCTGCCATTATCAGGCAGTTAACTATGTGTGCATTTTCAGGCCTTTGGCTGCTTGCTTTTTTTCTGGCACGGGTGTGTATGTGTGTAAGTGTGAGTTTGTGAACGTGCTCTGGCTTTGTTTTTCTTTTTGAAAATTCCTTTGATGTGCGTGTTTATTTATTTATTTGTGTTGTGTGCAGGCCTTTTTGGCGGTTAAAGCTACAGTAGATGTGCTGTGCACAGCACAGACTGCCATCCATCACTAGTTAACCTCTTTGACGGCTGAACCTCTGACCTCCCATTCCCAGCATCCTCCTTTTGCTACTACAGGAACACCTTTAAAGTCACATCGCCGCCAGACCGATTTCATCAGACTTTGCGAGTACCTGGACAGAGATGTGTGTAAAAAAGATTTATGGCACAGTTCCCTGAAAATGCAGAAATAATTTTTAAATTGTTAGTAATACATTTTATAATATGGATTTGCATGTGAATCAGAGAATAAATATTAGAAAAAATGAAGGGAGAAGAAGGAGAGACATAATTTATTAATGTCATAAAGTACAAAATACAGCCTGAACATTTTTTAATAAAAAAAATAATAATAATCATCCTCAGTATAAAGAGGTGCTTAACCTTTAAAATATGTTGATTGTCACCCTCAGAGATCAAAGTAAATATCATATGAAATATTTTATGCACACTTAGGTAAACTTTTTTTTTTTTTTTAAATGTTATTGTGGACTCTGTTTCCAAATGTTTTTATTATACACTCACCTAAAGGATTATTAGGAACACCTGTTCAATTTCTCATTAATGCAATTATCTAATCAACCAATCACATGGCAGTTGCTTCAATGCATTTAGGGGTGTGGTCCTGGTCAAGACAATCTCCTGAACTCCAAACTGAATGTCAGAATGGGAAAGAAAGGTGATTTAAGCAATTTTGAGCGTGGCATGGTTGTTGGTGCCAGACAGGCCGGTCTGAGTATTTCACAATCTGCTCAGTTACTGGGATTTTCACGCACAACCATTTCTAGGGTTTACAAAGAATGGTGTGAAAAGGGAAAAACATCCAGTATGCGGCAGTCCTGTGGGCGAAAATGCCTTGTTGATGCTAGAGGTCAGAGGAGAATGGGCCGACTGATTCAAGCTGATAGAAGAGCAACTTTGACTGAAATAACCACTCGTTACAACCGAGGTATGCAGCAAAAACATTTCCTGTTTTTATTGGGACTTTCCATAGACATAATTTTTATACTGTACAAACTGTATATTCTGTCCCCTTACACTAAACCTACCCATGAACCTACCCATCACAGAAAACTTTCTGCATTTTTACATTTTCAAAAAAACATCACTTAGTATGATTTATAAGCTGTTTTCCTCATGGGGACCAAAAATGTCCCCACAAGGACAAGGATTTCGGATATTGTCATCTTTGTGTGGACATTTTATCTTTATAACATATGGTTAATCTGGACCACCCACCCACCCACCCACCCACCCACCCACCCACACACACACACACACACACACACACACACACATTTATTTGTGTGTGTTTATTTGCTCTAAAGGTATACGCATATACAGTAGCTACATACAGTGAGGAAAATAAGTATTTGGACACCCTGCTATTTTGCAAGTTCTCCCACTTGGAAATCATGGAGGGGTCTGAAATTGTCATCGTAGGTGCATGTCCACTGTGAGAGACATAATCTAAAAAAAAAAAATCCAGAAATCACAATATATGATTTTTTAACTATTTATTTGTATGATACAGCTGCAAATAAGTATTTGAACACCTGTCTATCAGCTAGAATTCTGACCCTCAAAGACCTGTTAGTCTGGCTTTAAAATGTCCACCTCCACTCCATTTATTATCCTAAATTAGATGCACCTGTTTGAGGTCGTTAGCTGCATAAAGACACCTGTCCACCCATACAATCAGTAAGAATCCAACTACTAACATGGCCAAGACCAAAGAGCTGTCCAAAGACACTAGAGACAAAATTGTACACCTCCACAAGGCTGGAAAGGGCTACGGGGAAATTGCCAAGCAGCTTGGTGAAAAAAGGTCCACTGTTGGAGCAATCATTAGAAAATGGAAGAAGCTAAACATGACTGTCAATCTCCCTCGGACTGGGGCTCCATGCAAGATCTCACCTCGTGGGGTCTCAATGATCCTAAGAAAGGTGAGAAATCAGCCCAGAACTACACGGGAGGAGCTGGTCAATGACCTGAAAAGAGCTGGGACCACCGTTTCCAAGGTTACTGTTGGTAATACACTAAGACGTCATGGTTTGAAATCATGCATGGCACGGAAGGTTCCCCTGCTTTTGACCATTTGGATGATCCAGAGGAGTCATGGGAGAAAGTCATGTGGTCAGATGAGACCAAAATAGAACTTTTTGGTCATAATTCCACTAAACGTGTTTGGAGGAAGAAGAATGATGAGTACCATCCCAAGAACACCATACCTACTGTGAAGCATGGGGGTGGTAGCATCATGCTTTGGGGGTGTTTTTCTGCACATGGGACAGGGCGACTGCACTGTATTAAGGAGAGGATGACCGGGGCCATGTATTGCGAGATTTTGGGGAACAACCTCCTTCCCTCAGTTAGAGCACTGAAGATGGGTCGAGGCTGGGTCTTCCAACATGACAATGACCCGAAGCACACAGCCAGGATAACCAAGGAGTGGCTCTGTAAGAAGCATATCAAGGTTCTGGCGTGGCCTAGCCAGTCTCCAGACCTAAACCCAATAGAGAATCTTTGGAGGGAGCTCAAACTCCGTGTTTCTCAGCGACAGCCCAGAAACCTGACTGATCTAGAGAAGATCTGTGTGGAGGAGTGGGCCAAAATCCCTCCTGCAGTGTGTGCAAACCTGGTGAAAAACTACAGGAAACGTTTGACCTCTGTAATTGCAAACAAAGGCTACTGTACCAAATATTAACATTGATTTTCTCAGGTGTTCAAATACTTATTTGCAGCTGTATCATACAAATAAATAGTTAAAAAATCATACATTGTGATTTATGGATTTTTTTTTTTAGATTATGTCTCTCACAGTGGACATGCACCTACGATGACAATTTCAGACCCCTCCATGATTTCTAAGTGGGAGAACTTGCAAAATAGCAGGGTGTTCAAATACTTATTTTCCTCACTGTAAGTCCATTCCATTCATAAGGGACAAATTTAGTGGAAGACAACTTACCTGATACAAACAACTTGTTTGCCTCATACAAATAGATCAATCCATGTAGACTTACTCAACCTGAAACTAGGAACACTTTCATTCATAGCATTGAATTCTCAAGGCTAAACTGAGAAGCACAAATGCATTTTTTTATTCTTATGAGTTGTTTGTAAAAATACAACAAGCAGAAAAGAAGCAAGTTGAATGTTTTGTTTGTGGAAAAAGCTGCACTTCTTGCTGCTTAAATTGTTCTCCATTCTTTTCACTTTCATATACTTCCCTTCTTCTCCTCTATTGTCAGTTGACAAATGTTTTTCTTGCATAGAAACACACACACCACTGAAAATGACCCTTATAATTCTGGCTGTCAATGAAACACATTTCTCAAGAGCTATGTCCTTCAAGTGAAATTTTAACAGCATTTAAAAGATGCGCGCAAGGAATAACTCACAATCCTTCTCATATGCTTCCTCAATTGTGCAAACCATCCTCTTACAACTATATACGTCCTCCACTGACTCATTCACCTTGATACAAAGTCCCCACTGTGGTGAAAATCAAGCTTTAAATGTTGTTTATATGTCTATGTGGTGTTTTTAATATGCTTTAGGACAAACCGAGTCAACACCATTGCTGAGTATAGTCCTTAAAACGGCAGTGAACCAAAGACAGTCTCAAAAACGCGGTTTGAAAGCGCTGGTGTTTCTGACGTCACAAACTACCTTGTAACCAATTATGTCAACGTGATCGTCAACGATTGGATCTCTGAGCTGGTGTGAGTGAGTGGAGGCGGGGCCAATTGCGTATACTAAATGAGGCAGGGGTGTAGAGTTACATTCAAGCTATTGTAAGGCATGATGACATTTTTTGAAGGAATTATTTTTGAAATTTTTTTTTGGTGATCAAAGATGAGTCTTAAGGGATTATTGATTACAGGAAGACTTTAAATGTCACTTTGGTTGTCCATATTGGATGAAGATATCAATAAGATCGAATGCTAAACTTTTAGCAGTAAGGCAGAGAGCTAATCCCTGGAGGTAAAGTCCTGCTCTGCCAGATCATTCTCTTTTCAATTTGGTGTTTAAAGGTGCAAACATGTAATAATTTGGCTTGGAAGGAAATCTCTAAATGTGTCAAGCGGTTTCACCTCCTTCCTGCTCATATTTGCACGGTATGATGGGAGGTTTAGCTTCCTGCCTGGGATGCCTTGCTCTTTATTGGCCACATGGTGACTGAAACAACCACTCAGAAAATAATAATAATAATTCAGCAAACTAAATAACTTCATCTAGAAAATTACAGCAGCTTCACTTTACATGTTTAGCAAATAATTACAGGTAATTCACGGTGGTTAGATATTCATTACCAGATAGGTGCTATAAATAAAACGTAAGCCAGAGCAGCATGGTTCTTTTGGAGAGTTGCTGCCAACTGTGAATATTGGCTGTGTTCTGTCAGTCATGCCTGTGAGAGGTGCCAGTGAATTCTGGGTTTGTGTTAGAGAGGGCGATTGAGCATAAAACACTCACCTAAAAGCACACAGGAATAAAACAACAATCACTCAGGTCACTGAGACAGCCTTGAATGTAGTTTCTTAAGTGGGTGGCTTCTGTAAGCTTTTGGATGGAGGCTAGAAAAGAGAACAAGCATCAGAAACACAGTTTATACTGCGGAAGATTTTAAGAAAAAAGTCTTAACGGATTAAACTAGTAAATATTTTGAGAATAAAGTCAAAATTATGAGAATAAACTTAATACTGCTATTTACTTTAGTATTATATTATTATAGTTTATATTTTTAAATATTTATTAAGATTTAACTTCAATCTGGCCATTTTGATTATATTACAAAATTGCAACTAACATCTCATAAGGTTAAGACTTTATTCTAATAAAAGGCCCGTTTTAGTCAATTTGTTCAGGCAAATTTTATTTTAATTTTTTATTATTTGAATACCTAATTCTGTTACTGGGCTATACAGTTAAAACTTATGAATTATGGACGGCATAAATCTGAAAGGTCGCCATGCAGGGGGACTTTTGTCAAGCTTCCCTTTGACAACAAATACTGAGGGATAGTCTTGCTAAAAGCCTGTCTGTTCATACAGTAGTAGGAAGCATTTTTTTCTCCTCCTCGAATTGTTCGATTTTTCAAAAGACTTAATTAGAGTCAAGTCATTCATCTGCTTTAAAAGGATTTTGTGTATTTAGCTGAAGCCAACTTTTGGGATTCTGGTAGATCTGACAAAGTCCAACATTTAATCACAGAATTATTTTTAGACTAATTACTGGTTTTCTCCCGTTTAGACAAAAATCCACTTTCCAGATGATCATTTATCCACCTTCTGCTATATCTTTGAATCTGTTCAGTTCTGGGCAGGTGCATTTCCCTTTCTCTCGTCCGTTCCTCCTGCCCCCCTATGCTGATTTGAAAGTCTGCCCTGGCCTTTGGGGATCCAGCGATTTGACCATATTTTATTTATCTTTTTTTTTTTTTTAAAAGCTAATATTCAGCAGCTGTGATCTATAGCAGAATTACAATTTTCAGGGTCAAGTAAGATTCTGATATGGCGAGGGATGGGTACAATTGCGGTTAGAAAAAAAAAAAAAAGAAAGGCAGAAAGGAAAGAAAAGAGGTAAGGGGAAAAAACACACGAGCTTGTCTTTAAAAATAAATGAGAAAATCGGTAATCCCAGAGTCACTGCATGGGAAAAAAGAAAATCAATACTTCTCTCAATTCACCTGGGCCATCCAGAATCCTTGAAACGAACAAAAGTTGTGAAATTTGTTGCCAATACCATACATCTTTCTCAGAACATCTTTAAAAATAAGCTAGCTGGTGAGAAAGGAGGGTGAGTGTGTATTTACAAATCAGGATATGATGTGTTTGCATTCCACACAACAACAGTTTCTAATTGGGTGCAGAGTCAGTTTTTAACCTTCTCGTTTCTGAAGCAGCCGTTGGTCAACTCTCTGGTCATCTTTCCTCTTCTGATGCAGGGGCAGGCGAGCATGGAAGAGGGACATCATACAGATTTTGTAACCTTTGAACCATCTATTCAATTGACCCTGTATGCCAACCTGCAGGGACCCCCATGCATGAATCTGCCTCCATTTCCTGCCCTGGGAGAAAAACGCCAGACCAGCGCTGCCATTGGATGCACGCTCATGAATATTTAATATATTCCCCCAGCTAAGGAGGAGGTATCGCCGAGGGGGACTGAGAGACAGACATGGGGGGGCCCACCGCCATGCCCTTTTCCAGGCGTCGCGTCAAGACAATGAAACACACACACACACACATGCCTCTCCCCACTCGGGTGTTTACAGAGTACCATCACACACAAGCTTCATCCACAGAATCCAGTGCTCCCCCCTTCAGTCCGGGCCATCTACATACGGATGTGCTAAGCGATGCCCCCCCCCCCCCAGTTCATTAGTGTGCTCTTCAGTAGCCTGTCATAGAGGATGTGCTCCATCAAAGCTGATTGACTCTCGTTTTCCAGAGAGATGTCGCAGGGTATCACCGCTCGCTCAGATCTCCTGCTATGGGGAACATGAATGGCAGGCTGCCTTTTGAAGACAGTGATTTTCCACTGATGCCTCCCAGTTGGAAATTTAGAATCTTGTCTGGTAAGACACCATATGCAAAGTAAGTCATGCCATGCAACCCAACAGTCAGGCCAAGGCACCCATCACATAATAACTGATCTCTTTCTCTACTTCTTTCATACACTTTCATAGTCCATTGTCTGTCTGTCTGTATATAGTGTTTACATACCACAATATATACACACTATATATTTATATGGTTAGGTAGCCTATATAGTAATTTCAACATACTATATGTAAATTAGCCTATCTGTCTCTATATCTACACCCATCTCAAAATAAATACATCTATCTATCTTGAAAAAAAAAAATATTTAGGCCCTTCATAGATCTGTAACGTTTACATTTTGTTCACTTTATTTAAACATTTTTGATAAGGAGAAACATGTATTCATATTTAATAAGTCTAGCATAAAATATTTAAATAGTGACATCTTTGACATTTATTTAAGTTTGATCAAATCAATTTAGTTAGATTTGGGAAAGGGGAGTGCCTTCTGTGCTATCTATCTATCTATCTATCTGTCGATCTATCTATCTATCTTTCTATCTATCTACCTGTGTCTATCTTTCTATCTATCTACCTGTCTGTCGATATATCTATCTGTCGATCTATCCATCTACCTGTATGTCTATCAAGCCATCTATCTATCTAGCCATCCATCATCCATCGAGTGACTACAATCAGCTATTATATAACAATTTTAACATACTATACTATATATTATATACTAGTAATTATTTATCTATCTATACGTCCATCACAATATATGTATATACTGTGTAGATATACAGTGTCTATCTATCTGAGTGACTAACTTGCTAAAAAAAATCCAGCATCGCTGGTCACCAGCATAAGGCATAATTTGCATGTTCGGACCACCATGTGATGCTGGTTTGTTGTCACCACCATGGGGAAAATATATTAAAATATATACATATACTATATATCTATATGTTTGTTTTCCAGTATTTGTGTTCTAGAAACTTCTCTAAAAAGAAGCTTTTAAGTGAGAGTAGGTCAGTGTAGCAGAAGTGCAGGGTGGAGGTGAGCAGTTTAGATTATGTGATATAGGTCAGGCCTGCTCCTCTTTTTTAGGGTGTAACTTCTGCCTTCACACACATACTTACACTACAGCAGCACAGAGGAGACAAAGGGAGAGAGTGAGTAGCACATGGCTGGTGGTTTGACTGATTAAAAAGTAAAATATACCGTGATTCTACTCCATTCTTCCACAAGGATCCTTTAAGATATCAGCCAGTGAACTGGGCTCAAAAGACAAAATGTCAAGAAAAGTGTTCAACACTACATGCCTAATGAAAGCAAGGACATGCTGCATGGTGAAATGCAATGACAGTGTTAAAACTAGACAAACATGTATAAATAGTGTTTTATGTAGAAAAGTAATCACCATTGGAACAAATATAAGATTATTCACACATAAGCAGTCAGAGGGTCCTGATCACTGCTAGGCCTCCGGTCTGTTGCAAACATCCACATGTAAAGTCACACCCACTGACACAATAGTCCACAGTGCAAACACAGTATCAGATCCGTGGTTCCCACTGATGGGTATTCACTCACATAATGGGACACACCAGAAGAAAACATAATTGATGGATGTCATGTCACATCAACTGCATTCATTATTCACAGGAGAATGAGGATATTGTCATGTGCATTTGTGCAACAAGTTTGTACAATTGCACACAGTTACCCAGATAATAAATTAAAATAATAATAAAAAGGAAATCTATTATCCCACTGTGCTTAACAAGAGAGGCCAAAGATCTCCCTATACTAGCACACACACACACACACACACACACACACACACACACACATTTGCATTATCTATAGGGTGAAATATTATCCCTGGATGTGCGAACGAGTAAAAATAGATAAAGATGCACAGTTTAAATGTGGACCTCCTATCATGCTCTCCAGCAACCTCAGAAAAAGTGCAGTCAGCAAACACTGGTGATCATTTCTGCAGGCTGCATCTGCTAATGTGACATCAGTTTTAGTGTCAATTTAAAGACACTGAAATTCAAATTTTAATTACTCTTTCACTAAGCCCACCTTGAAACTGTTACTGACAAAAACGTACTCAGCAATTGTTGCCGTTCACCATATTACTAGACAAGCTTATTCATGCAAGTCCATGGATGTTCTGGGTGCTTTGATAGTTAGATGAATTTAAGAAAATAAAGAAATTATTCAAATATGATAAAACTTTGTTGCAAAGAACTTTATATTAACTTTTATTTTTACACTGATTCAGATTCACAGCCTTTTAAAGTCACAATACTGTATAATTTAAGGAGTTTCTTTTATCACTTTGAGCACATTTTACAGAACATAAAAAATAACTGTTCACATAAATCTCCAATTCTTTCCCATGGAATGTTTTATAAAGCTCCTCTGACTTAGCAACCGTTGTCAAGGGTTACTCAAGGGAGCTTACAGGGTTACTCAAAATAAATCACGATGATGCTTAATGCATATACACTGAACAAAATTATAAACGCAACACTTTTGTTTTTGCCCCCATTTTTCACTCAAATATCTAAGACTTTTCTATGTACACAAAAGGCCTATTTCTCTCAAATATTGTTCACAAATCTGTCTAAATCTGTATTAGCGAGCACTTCTCCTTTGCCAAGATAATCCATCCACCTCACATGTGTGGCATATCAAGATGCTGATTAGACATGATTATTGCACAGGTGTGCCTTAGGCTGGCCACAATAAAAGGCCACTCTGAAATGTGCAGTTTTACTGTATTGGGGGGGTCCGAAAACCAGTCAGTATCTGGTGTGACCACCATTTGCCTCAAGCAGTGCAACACATCTCCTTCGCATAGAGTTGATCAGGTTGTTGATTTTGGCCTGTGGAAAGTTGGTCCACTCCTCTTCAATGGCTCCGGAAGTTGCTGGATATTGGCAGGACCTGCAACACGCTGTCGTATACGCCGATCCAGAGCATCCCAAACATGCTCAATGGGTGACATGTCCGGTGAGTATGCTGGCCATGCAAGAACTGGGATGTTTTCAGCTTCCAGGAATTATGTACAGATCCTTGCAACATGGGGCCGTGCATTATCATGCTGCAACATGAGGTGATGGTCGTGGATGAACGGCACAGCAATGGGCCTCAGGATCTCATCACGGTATCTCTGTGCATTCAAAATGCCATCAATAAAATGCACCTGTGTTCGTTGTCCATAACATACGCCTGCCCATAACCTCACCGCTACCATGGGCCACTCGATCCACAACGTTTTCATCAACAAACCGCTCACCCACATGACGCTATACACGCTGTCTGCCATCTGCCCTGTACAGTGAAAACCGGGATTCATCTGTGAAGAGAACACCTCTCCAAAGTGCCAGACGCCATCGAATGTGAGCATTTGCCCACTCAAGTCGGTTACGACGACGAACTGCAGTCAGGTCGAGACCCCGATGAGGACGATGAGCATGCAGATGAGCTTCCCTGAGACGGTTTCTGACAGTTTGTGCAGAAATTCTTTGGTTATGCAAACCGATTGTTGCAGCAGCTGTCCAGGTGGCTTGTCTCAGACGATCTTGGAGGTGAAGATGCTGGATGTGGAGGTCCTGGGCTGGGGTGTTGTTACACGTGGTCTGCGGTTGTGAGGCTGGTTGGATGTACTGCCAAATTCTCTGAAACGCCTTTGGAGATGGCTTATGGTAGAGAAATGAACATTCAATTCACAGGCACCAACTCTGGTGGACATTCCTGCAGTCAGCATGCCAATTGCACGCTCCCTCAAAATTTGCGACATCAGTGGCATTGTGCTTTGTGATAAAACTGCCAATTTTAGAGTGGCCTTTTATTGTGGCTAGCCTAAGGCACACCTGTGCAATAATCATGCTGTCTAATCAGCATCTTGATATACCACACCTGTGAGGTGGATAGATTATCTCAGCAAAGGAGAAGTGCTCACTAACACAGATTTAAACAGATTTGTGAACAATATTTGAGAGAAATAGGCCTTTTGTGTATATAGAAAAAGTCTCAGATCTTTGAGTTCAGCTCATGAAAAATGGGGGCAAAAACAAAAGTGTTGCGTTTATAATTTTGTTCAGTGTATATATGTGTGTGTGTGTATGTGTATGTGTATATATATATATATATATATATATATATATATATATATATATCCTGCATCTATCCAGCATGATGTCTGTAAATCAAGAGCAAGCGCCCATCTCTGCCATGACCGCAGTGGGTCTTTCCTGCCTCTTCGTAGCCTGTTCTGTGATAGGAGCTAATCAGAGTCTCTTTCTCACTAAAGGCCTGCTAGCTGAAGTCACTTAGCAGGGTTAACGTCAGGCATAATGAAATATTAAAGTCTGTCTGTAACTGGCACTATTGTTGCCCCTCGGAATAAGATATAACCCATTTTTGACAAGTTTTCATCCTCCTCACATAGAAGACACTACACGCAAACCAAATCAGCTACAGAGAACAGGGTAATGAATAATCTGTTTCATATTCCAAAGGCACCCGCTGCTTGGAGAAAGAGAGAGAGAGAGAGAGAGAGAGAGAGAGAGAGAGAGAGAGAGAGAGAGAGAAAGGAGGGAAGGAGACAGGGAGACATAGAGGGTGAAAAAGAATAAAAAGAAAGGAAGAGAAAAAAAGAAGGGAAAAAATAGATGCAGCAGATGATACCGCCAGCCAGCCGAAGGCGTCACGTGACACACCTAATGTTTAAATAATAAAAAAGGGGATATAAACAAATCATTAGCCCCCCTGAAGGTTGTTAATGCAATTTCTTAATGAACATAATAGCCACAACTAATAATGAAAGAAAATAAAAACATCTAAATGGGCCCCAACTTATCGTCAGCGCTCAATTATTTCCTTGTCAAGTTGTTATGATTTAATGAGCCCCAGTGGGACTGACGGCTGTCAGTCAGCTCTGACTTTTTGACACCATTACAACTTCAAATAGAGCCGCAGCCACGCTGCTTTTCCACCAGCCACACGCTGCTGAGAGGATCTGACAGGCCCAAGTAGAGAGAGAGAGAGAGAGAGAGAGAGAGCGCGAGAGACAGATAACGCACACACACAGATACTGAGCCAGCAAAAGACACCAATACACATCCAAGTCATTACATGTACAGCCGACTGATGTCTCGCATACACACTCGCAGGTGTGGGAAACAAACGCGTGGCTCCACACACGCATGTGAGGAAAACAAGGACAAACAAATCTCATTGCTATCGTACTTAAACGCACACTCTCTTTCTCTTCGCCATTTGATGCAAAACCCAATCACAGAGGTCATTATCTGATGAGGTTTGTTAAACTGGCGGGATTCAGCTCCCCCTCATCCTTTCTCTTCCTTCCTCAACTTAATGATAACTCTCAATAGGTTGGCCCCACATGGGACACGCGGAGCTGCACTATTTTGTTGGCCATTAATTTGGCGCTTTGAAGCCATAGCTGTGAAGTAGAGGCAGAGAAAACCCCCCACCAGGCTGCTTCCAAAATAAGACAATCCACCGGCCTGAAACAGAATATCAAATGCCGTCTGCCTGTCTGTCTGACGGTCCATCTGTCTGTCCGCCAGGCACCTCGATTGGCAGAGGTGTGTGCGCATGCGTCACGTGTGGCAGGGCTGTTGAGCGTGAGGTGATAGGAAGAGCTGTGGCATGTGTGTTAAAACCTAGTTCCAAAACCTAGTGAGTCGCCTACGTAGGCATCATCACAGGAGCGCTCCCCGTGTAAAGGCCAAGAGGTGAAAGCCTAATAATATGCTGCCTTTTAAGACACCTTCTTTGGCCAAATTTTAAGGCAGCATCCTTTGTGGAGAAAAAAGAATTCACAGAATGCAATGTGACAACTCTGAAAAAAACTAATTTAAAAAAAATAAAACTAAGATGCAAGACGAACTAAGAAAAATGTCCATTATTTAGCTGATTCAACACCAAAAACAGCTCTACTTCATTTTGCCTAATGTTTTTTTTTTAAAGATTTAATTTTGGGCGTTTTTGCCTTTTATTAGGATAATACAGTAGCTAGACAGGAAGTGAGGTGGGAGAGAGAGAGAGGGGGGATGGGATCGGGAAAGGTCCACGAGCTGGGACTCGAACTCGGGTTGCCCGAAGCACAACGGCGCTACATGCACTTGCCCACGAGGCTATCGCCGCCTTCACAAACATCGATTATTTATCCTTCGTATTGTAATTAGTTTAACAGCATGCTAATAGCGAACTTTAAAAAACAATTTATTAAAAAAGGACAAACAAAATGAAATGTTGATAAACATAATATAAAAATATATACAATATAACAATATACATAAAAATATAAATATAAAATTGATTATTTGACTTTATGTTTAACACATTATGCCATTAGCTTCACAACATGCTAACAGCTAACTCTTTAAAGTCGACATGAAATGGAAGTTGAGAAATGGCTTCTTGAACAAGACGTAGGATGGGACTTGATGTTGTTCGACTGCATCGTTGAACTGAACCATTATTTGTCTGTTTAACATAGTCATTAGCTTAGAAACAAGCTAACAGTTAACTTTTATTTTTAAAATAATAGATCGTAGACAGCAAAGCGAAATGTTGATTACAAATACATTCAACTAACAATCACTAACATTGATTATTTGTTTTATGTTTAACACATTGTTATTAGCATAGCAATACTCTGACAGCTTACTCTTTTGTTAAATAAACCGATTAACAAAATAATGTTGATTATAAATATAATCGATTCATTAAAAGCGTTTATTTGACTCATTTGCAACATGTATTCGACAATGTTTATCATTAGCTTGACAGCAAACTCTTTCAAATAAATATTTTTTGCAGTCTGATCAAAGTTGCTGACAATGTAAAGGGTCCCAAATCAGTTATTTATGAGGTATAATTTCAGCTAGTGATGCTGCTTTGGACGTCAGCTGCCTATGTAGGCATTAGACATCAAGGGAACTCACTGCGTTTTGGAACTGAGCCGGAGTGTATGGCGATACACACATAAATATATAAAAGTACACAAAGGAATCCTCACATAAATAACAAACTAACTGAAATGAACTATTATCACATAGTCATCTTTACCTTCTTTCTTCTACCCTAATATGCAAACAGCAGGTGAAAGCCTGGAGCAGACTCCCAAATTTCGCATATTTCCATACTGATGCTTGCTAGTTGGTCTTCCTATAGGAATAATGAAGCACATTTGCAACATTGCACAGTAGAGACAAATGATGTGATTTTAATGTCAAACATTAATGGCTAAAACAAATTCCAGATAAATTGAAAGAAAGATACAGCGAAAAATACAGTACAATTCATCTGAAATGACAAATAAATACAGGAAATACATTTCTTATTAGTACGACTGACTACAGTTACTATCATGCTGTCAGATTTGATTAGTAAAGGTAAGAGTGGACATGGATATTTTCTTGTTCAAAGCAGTCCTGCTGGTTTAACTAAACACATGCGAGGTCTTTGCTGACCTTAGAGGAACAGCGTGAGAAGCTACTAATCCTGGATGAAGGGGGACTGAGAGACGGGCGTGTGACCTTTGGGCTGTGTGTAGTGTGTGATTCTGCACCGTGTGCTAAATGGTACTGCTCCGGGGGCCTTGCCTTGTGTACGGCTCACACACACACACACACACACATATACCTGATGGATAGGATTTTCCCGTACCTTTTGGCTCTCATGCCCTTTTCCCGTCTACAAAACCCCCCAAAACTAAACATTAAACAGCAGGTTATGACATAGGTTGATGTTCGTCTTCCTGTTCTTCATCCATCTGATGTTCTCATCATGGTCCTTGTGTCCACACATCCGTGCCGGGTTTCTCTCTGGGTCGGTAAGTTTTAAAAGTAATGGACGCAGCATAAATATAAGGAGAGAGAGGGTAGACACGGTCCCGCTCCGCTCGAGAGCAGCGAGGAGAGGCCCCCTGTCACTGCCCACCAGGAATGATTCATGTGAACAATTTGTCCTAATTACTCCAGCCCAACACTTTTGTCACTATTAATCTTACACACACGCTCGTACACACTCACACATGCACGCATAGGGCCAGTCAGTGGAGATCAGTGCCCTCGCAAATTGAAATAGATGGCCAAGACGATGGTGAGGAGGATGATGGCTCCCAGGATGAAGACCAGGACACGATTCTGAATGATCCTGTGGGTGAGGAGAGGGAGAGATGGAGAGAAAGAGAAGACAAGAGAAAGAGATTTTATGTTAAGGACATTAATTGAGACAGTAGTAAAAACTACTATTTAACATCTTCATACAAAATAACATGCATGTGATCCGAGTACATGCCTTGCATCAAAAATGAATTTTTTTTTTCTGACTGAACTCGATCGATAAACAGATTTCACTTCAGTCAGATCTATAAAAAAAAAAAAAAACATACTATTGTGCAAAACATGTCACAACGGCATGACAACTTTGCCTTTTTCCTCACCATCTGTCTGCAGACACGCTCAGAGCATTTATTTCTCTCTAAAAAGTAAAAAGTGTAGCTTGTGGCATTCCTCCAGCTAATAAAATTCACATATTTACTGAAGGAATTCTCCATAAAACTCACTTTCCTATTATCACATGACCAAACAAAAAAGGCAATCCGTGCTTGCAAGACTCCATAGATTCACTCAGTAATTCAAAGTTCTACAATTCAGTTGCATATTTATTTATTAAACATATTATGCCCAATTTAATTGTGATTTCAAGTATAATTCACAATAACAGAAAAAGAGTAACAACAACAAAAATACCGTAAAAACAGTAACATTGTGAAATATTATTGCAATTTAAAATAATGGTTTACTTTAAAATGTAGTTTATTCCTGTGATGCCAAAGCTGAATTTTCAGCAGTCTTCAGTGTCACATGATCCTTCAGAAATCATTATAAAATGCTGATCTGCTGCTCAAGAAACATTTCTTCATTTCATACGCTTTACCATTCATATCATATCATACCACAGAATTTTCCCCCAAAACAGAAAATGCTGAAAAATGTCTGTCTGCTCAGAACTAAGAAAAACAAACTGTTTGAAAAGTGACAAAGTGGGTGTGTGGATGAGTACAGTGAGGGTGAGAGCAGGAGTTGAGACCCTGGGATGATCTCTCGGGGTGAGTTTTTGTCTCCAGTGTCATTCCTGATAAATGACAGAATTATCCCATGTGCTGACAT
This sequence comes from Abramis brama, assembly GCF_963993115.1. Lineage (NCBI taxonomy): Eukaryota > Metazoa > Chordata > Actinopteri > Cypriniformes > Leuciscidae > Abramis > Abramis brama. The sequence goes on along the minus strand of NC_139976.1, from coordinate 11,414,874 downwards.
GTGGAGAGAGCAGGACCACTGTCCACTCCTATAAGCAGGAGATGAATAACTCACACACACCCATTCATCACCACTGCAGCCGAGCAGCACTCTTCCCCATCCAAACACAAACACACACACACCTCACAGATACAGAGATGTACAGTAAAGAAAGCAAAATAGCATTACAATCCACACCTCAATGCTGCTGCACAAAACTGACTAGTATTCATATGTTTATGCTCCGATGTTTATTTTGTCACGATAAACCATCAGAGGCTTTTTTCACTGCACTGACGAAAGGTGGGCTCTGATTGGATGCTAGGCTGGCATAATTCATAATTGGGAGTGCATGCTTGACGGAGGACATTAATCAGAGCATGTTTAGCAAGGCCAGATCTCCCACATGTCTCTTTAAGTAACATTCATTATTTACACTGGTTACACACACACACGTTAGGTTTTGGTATCTTAGTGGGGAATTTCCATAGACAATGTTTTTTACACAGTACAAACTGTATATTCTATCCACTAACCCTATCCCTAAACCCACACCCACCCACACACACACACACACACACACACACACACACACAAACACAAACAAACAAACTCCAAGCAAGAGGACAGACTGTTCATGATGTTCAGAGATGTGCTGGTGCCTAAAGGGACAGGAAACAGCCGTGGGAGAGGGACGAATGGGAATTCTTGGGTCTGTTTAAAGAATGTGTGTTAAAAGATGGTAGGGCTGATTCTGTGCTCAGTGCTACTGGAGGTAAGCTTATGTCAATATCATGTGACCCTTATGTATTTTCCAATTTCTGTTCATCAATATTAAGATAAAGTACACTATTCAGACGTTTCAGGTCAGTACATTTAAAAAACATTTGTTATGCTACAAAATATTTCAATTTCAAATAAATGCTGTTCTTTTGAACTTCTATTCATCAAAGAATCCTGAAATAAATGTGTCATGGTTTCCACAAAAATATTAAGCAGCATTACTGCTTTTAACATAGATGATAATAAGAAATGTTTCTTGAACAGCAAATCAGCATATTAAAATGATTACTGAAGGATCATGTGACACTAAAGACTGAAGTAATGATGCTAAAAATTAAGCTTTGCCATCACAGGAATAAACTACATTTTAAAATATATTAAAACATAAAAAGTTATTTTGATCAAACAAATTGAGCCTTGGTGAGCATTAAATACTTCTTCCAAAAACATTAAAAAGTCTAACAGACTACAAACTTTGTATATAAACTGATGAACATTACTGTCTTTTGACATATTGTTACCATGAAATGAATTTATTAAATCAATAAGCCAATTGAAGCTGTTCTGCACAATGATTCTACCCTGGTAAAAAGGGATTAGGCAGGATCGTCATTTACTGTGTATTTTAACACACAACCTCTAGAAAATTCATGGACTCATAAATCAATTTCTACTAACCTTAATTTTCTGACCAAAACCTCAGCTGTAGATTTTTGACTGAAGTGCAAGAGATTAAATACAGTGTGTGTGTGTGTGTGTGTGTGTGTGTGAGTGGATCAGGGGCCAGGCTGAGCTGTTAGCAGTAATGTAGATTAATCTGCCTTTGGTAAGGCTGCTCTGACAGGCCCTTGAGGGTGGGCGGAGAGGCCCCGGGCAGCCCCACATCCAGAGCGAGTGAGTGAGTGGCCCAGTCATCACAGAGAGCAGCCACGCTTCCTTCACTTCAACAACACCAGGCCTAAAAACACTCTGAAAAAAGCACTGGAAAGTGCACAAATCTATTCACTGAGTACCGTTGTAATTTGAGGAACATGTTTGGGGAAGTAATTCATCCTGTCATGTACAGTACGAGAGCTCAAATACTCACTGATGGAGGGATACTTTTGTCTGTAAACTTTAAAATCTTGCCTTATGGCAGTCCCTTTCAACTTCAACTAAATATAACCACGAATGGATCTCAAAGAACAGAAGAACCGAAACACTATTTGTACACCTTTTGCACCTCTCTCAGAACCAGTCTGCATACTTGAAAGCCAAATGATGATGTAACTGACTGTTACTAAATAATCTGTCCACAAACAAACATGCCACATTACTGTCTTTGTTTCCTTGATCTAAGTTTTGAGAACACATTTTTGACATTCAAAGTAATTTAATTGTAATCATGTACTATTACAGTATAATGAATAAATATACAGTATAATGAATGAATATATATATAAATATATATATTTTTTCTCATTATACTGTATATTTAAATAACTTAAGTACTGGACTAATGATGCTGAAAATTCAGCTTTGCCATCACAGGAATAAATTACATTTTAAAATAAATTAAAATAGAAAACAGCTATTTTAAACTAATAATATTTCATAATATTACTGTTTTTATTGTATTGTTATTGTATCAGATTGAAAGGTGATTCTCACAAAACTGTATTTTCTGCTCGCTTTTTTCAAGGTAAATTTAGGTGTCTTTTCAAAAAAGACAAAATAACAAAAATAACCAAGTGATATAAGGAATCCATATAATTCATAAATTTATGCACACCAAAGCACCCATGAAAAAACAAACAAACAAAAAAAGAAACATTCACAGTGTATAGTATGTGTTCAGTGCAACAGAAGTCAAGTTGCGATACCGAACAGGACCACATGGAGATGGCAAAAAAAAAAAACTAAAATCAACCACCTTGACCTGAATGCATATACCTACTACAGTACACGGATCTATTCAGAAATACTAAACACAGCAACATGACACATGGCACATGACAAATCAAAACATTATCCTGAATGTGTGTGGAAACAATGTGAATGTACTGAAATATGTCTGTGCATACCGTAGATACAATGTGCGATCACTGCATCAAGTGCGCACACATACACAGTTTGTTTGCACATCAATATAACGGACACGTGCTTACTGTACGTCACTGTAATCGTCTTTACCATGATTACAATCCTCATCCATCAAAACTTTACTAGCTGGTTTGCTTTATCCGGTCGAGAAACGTAGTTTGCGTATCATCTGGCCATACAGTTGTTTTACAGCGAAACATGCACTGAAGTGAATAATTCACTGAAAATTATGGACTGCAAACTTAGAAGTATAAAAAAAATTCTAAAGAATATAAATTTCCGCCCAGGGTTACAGGTGCTTGAGCCATTGTATATGCTCAGTGTGATAAACTCCAGACTTATATAATATAATATAATTAATATAATATAATAATAAAAACTATTATTTAAAATGTTTGCAGCACATTTAACGGGTCGGAGTGATATTTTTCCTCCCTCAAATCTGGAAACGGACCAGATTGGAAACTACAACTGGAAAAGGAGCATTGGATACTTCTGTGACTAATCTATGGTTCCTCTACCTCCAGTCTCACCTGGGATGAATCACATTAAGGGGAGGACAGAGACAGAGAGAGCAGAAGAAAAGGTTATATCTGTTGCCTGTTTGATGGAGGTTCTATCCCATGCTGAACCATGTCTGGACAGAACAGAGCAGGACCCATCAAACCGCATCCATCCTCTCTGTCAAACACATGACAGAGGGCTGGAGGAGACCTGTTCATGTTGTCACAGCTCATAGCTCAGGGTAAACCTTCTTTTACATGTTCACTTTTTCTGTCTCTGTCTAGCTTAGGTCAGAAAAAGAACCAGGGGCTCAATAATGCACATGTAAAATCAAATAAATAAAGGTTTCTTCAATGTAGCATATAAAGTAAAAATCATAACATTAAAACTTCACTGACTCACAACCATGCTCAACTAATATTAAATATTAAACACTTCAAGTACTCACACTTGTTAAATTGTTAGCATGATCTCATGTACCAACAGAGATTTATTATGTCTAGTTGGGCCAGAGATAAGACTCTACGCAGTTCAATTCCCATGCTGGAATAAATGAATTTATGTTTTTTAATGAACCAAGTCAAACTGTAACTCTGGTAGATCACATTTGGTTTTATTTCATTGACTTGATTAAACTCACTCAGCAAAACCTATTCACACACTACTACTGCAAAATATTACCTAAAAAAGTTTAAAAACTATAGTAATTTAAGTATATTACCAATCATAAATTAAAGAACATGAACATTTCAATTTCGGATCGGTTAAATTTTGTTGTTTTTGAAAGAAGTCTCTGCTCACCAAGACTGCATTTTGATTAAAACAAATACAGTATAAACCATAATATTGTGAAATTCCTAAAAAAAAATTGTATGTATGTATATATATATATCAATTTTTTTTTTTTTTTATGTCACGCTGAACCTGAATTTTCAGCAGCCAATACTCCAGTCTTCAGTGTCACATGATCCTTCAGAAATCAGTCTAATATGATAATAATTTGGTGCTCAATAAATATTTCTTATTACTTTCAATGTTGAAAACAGTATGCTTAATATTTTTGTGGAAACCTTGATACATTTTTTCAGGATTCTTTGATGAAAAGATCATTAAAAAGAACAGCATTTACAGAAGTACATTTTTTTGTAACAATGTAAAAGTGTTTACTATCACTTTTTATTAATTTAAAGCATGCTTGCTGAATAAAAATATTATCATATTATTTTCTTTAAAAAAAAAATCATACTTTTGAACAGTAGTGTGTAACTTTACATGTATAATGTGAAGACAAGGATCCACAGCGTCTGTCCCAAATACAGTATTTATTTAATAAATACAGTATGCAGACATTTATTTTATTACTATAAAAAAATCTGTAAATTAAGTTTCTCCTGTTTAAGAATAACTAAAAAGTTGGAAAAAAGTCACGTTATGTCAGCAATAATAAACAGACCCCCCCCCCCCCCCCCCCCCCCCCCTTTTCAATTTTATAAAAGATGATCAAACCACCTAATTATGTTTTTGTTTTTATGGGGGTGTCTGGAACCCTCAAACCCCTCTTCAATTGAAGACCCTTCAGTTGAGAATCTCTGTCTTAAGCACACTGTGACTTTCTCAGTGTGAAGCTCACAAGCTGAACACTATACGTAAGCAGGCACTGCCAAAATAACTCCTTCCAAAACCAGCAGACAAAATTAAACTGAGTCAATTGGGTTAAAAACATAAGTCTAACCTCAGAAGCATAACGCCAAAGAATGACCGACTGTGTATGTGTGTGTGTGTGTATGTGTGTGAGTGTGAGAGAGAGAGAGAGAGAGAGAGAGGGAAAGAGAGAGAGAGAGAGAGAGAGAGAGAGAGAGAGAGAGAGAGAGAGAGAGGAGGGAGAGAGAGAGAGAGAGAAAGAAGGAGAGCGAGTTCAAGCTACGAAAAGCCCATTTATCAGTGGAGGTGGTAGAGGAGACAGAGACAGATGAAAATAATGAGGAGTTTTCTGTCAGGAAAGATTTACAAAATCGTACCCGCGTTATTAAAATTTAAAACCTCTTTCCCCTTCTTTCCCACTATTTTTTTCTCTCTCGTACACTCTCAGTTCCCCTTATTAGTAGCCCTAATGAGGGCAGTGGTACACCTCTACGCCTGTGTGTGTGGGGGGAGGTGGGTGATGGAAGTTTACCCCATTTGAACACCACCACCACCCAAGCACCACACACACTCACACACATATTCATAAACACACACACCCTTTCACAATCATCCCAAAACAAAACATCCCCCAGCAAACTCTCATAACAACACAAACTGAAAACAAACACATATACAAACACATATACAGTCTAAAACCTGCATTTTTGTCATTTAAACCTCTTAATAAACAGCAAGTTTTAGAAGTCTGAAACAATTAAAACAGTGCAACGTAATATGAAATAAAAATACTACATATTCTAGTCACTAATCATATAAGCAAATTTGTGACTAACTTTCATAAATTTGAGTGTGCATTTTCTTTTGAAGCCGATAAAAGGAATCGCTGACTGTGTGAGTGGTCTGTTTTTTTCTTTTTTCTTTCTTTTTTTAACCACATCATGTATTGTACTGCACTGGAGCAAGACAAGCAAAAGAAGTGAAAGTGGGAGGAGAGTCAGCAGGATCAATGTGTTCACTAATGGTCTGACTGATGGACATGATTCTCTACGTGTGTTGGTACGGTGAGGAAGGCCTGTGGAACTGATCCTGTGTTAAGAGAGTGTGATCACACTCTAACAAAGATAAATGTTTTAGCAGGGCTTCTCAGCTGCCTTACTGTACATGTCAAAGCGGCCTTTAAACCACCTTACCTGTCAATAGCTCAGAGCTTTAGATGTAATAAAGACAGGCAATAGCGTTCTTTTGTAGTCGCTTTCAGAGTGACGTAGAGAGTCAGCATTAGCAACTGTGATGGAGCTAGCAGCTGTCAGTGGGAACTGGACTGAAGGGTGATTTTGAGATTTATGCCAATGGTACAATTATGTTTTGACCAATTACATTTATTTGCCAAAATGTTGCCATTTTAACATTGAGACATTGGCCAATAACTGTACTCACAACCTGGCAAGTTTTCCAATAATCTTATTAATTTTTTTAGTAAATAGTGTAAAAGTTAAGTTACAAAACATACCGGACACAACTGTTCTCTAAACATCAGCACTGGCTATTGACAACCTATTTAAAAAATGTCATGTTCAGTACATGGGAAGAGCACGAACAGGAGGGACTTTACAAGACTTTTAAGGCTTAATCAAACACACACACACACGCATACAAGAACGCCAGAAAAAAAAAAAAAAAAAACTGCATTTAATTGCATGTAATTGACTTAAAAAGTCCCCAGCACTGTGTAATTTCCAAAAGAAAAACAGTAGTTTGCCCTCCAGAGCATTCTGAAACGCATATACACACCCACACACACCATGGCTACTTTAACAGGGCTGAAGTGTATAATAGAGCCGTTAAATAGGGTTTTATTAGCGTGATTATGGGGTGGTGGAGCTTGCTACAGTACTCTTATCATCTGGAGCTGGACTCAGGAGCTGCTCCAAACAGTGAGGTCTGACTGTCCTATCACGCACCGTTGTGTAGATTCAGGAAGAATATCACTGAACTTTGGTTAGCACAGATGAATCTTGAGATGTTGCCAGTGCTGCGACTGTGAATGCCTCCTAATGATTTCACTCCATATCCCTCTTTCTCGCTGTCGTCGTGTCTATCATCAGAACGACATGCCGCCTGTGCAACCCACTCATGGAGAAGTCTGCTTCTTAACATGGATCAACAAACTAAGACGAGTGTAAAAGGTTATAAAGGGAATTGCTGAAGAGAGAGCACCAACACACAGGCATGAATATTGTACACATACACACAGGCTGAGACTGGCAAATCACACGGCCCCGTTCAACTCGTAGCGCTCCAACTCTGAAAGACAAACGAGCTCCTGCACATTTGGAGCAGCCCATGTGTCGGGAAGCTGTCTTTATGAGCTACACACACACACATACATAACGAACACTTCTACGCCACACACTCATGTATTTTTTATTGCCCAGCTAACAATCTGACTAGAAACCTAGACTGGGATTTTAGACCCCTACAGGAGGAAAGAGGGAGGGATGGAGAGTGAGACTAGGAGAGAGGGAGTAAAACAGAAGATGAGTTCAGAATCAGGTGCTATTTAAAAAGGTTGAGACCGAGAAACGGAGAAACACTTTGTTGGCACTACTTCCTGGAACCTCTTTTGCTCGCAAAAGATTCCAGCAGCTGTAGCCTGCTGTCGTGGAGTGTCCAAGCGAGATTCCCTGCTCCCTCTAATTTTCCAGTAGCCCGGGATCTAACTGGCACTCTGCCAACTTAGTAGCACTCTCTTGATTTCTGTTTGAAAATCTAGAGAGCTGCCTATACGTAAACAGTACTTTAAGGCACTGTAGTTGAATTCCAACATGAAAGATACCTCAATATGGACAACATCATTTCAAACTCACAAAATAAAAATGTATAGAAATAATATTATATATATATATAGTCAATTCTTGGCACCCCTTGGTAAATCCTTTTGATCTTTTATAAAAAAATAATAAAAAAAAGTACACTTCAATTCTACTACTATTACTATGATTGTCTTAAATTGCCTCTATCTATACCTATATCACTAAAATATCCCATTACTTACCAATGTACCTGCTAGGAGTGTCGCAATATACCGGTGTTGACGATAATCGTGATATTCAAAGCATGAAATATCGACATCGTGTTAGTTTAGAGTGTGACAATATACCGGTATTGGCGATAATAACCACAATGTTTAAAATGAATAGGACTCTTATGATAACATGACACGTAAATACTACAGCGCCAGTACCTGGTTGACCTCTCAAGTGGCAGTATCGCATCCGCGGACACCTGTCAAATAAGAAAACGACGCAGCGCTCGTCCGCGCCCGCGCAGCTAGAGTGAAACACTCTGTCCACACCCGAAAAAAGTAAGCTCACCAGTAAAGCTCACCTTCTTCTTCAAAGAAAACAGCACCTTAAAGGTGGTCGCACACCGGACGAGAAGCGCAGCGCCATGTCTTTAAAATTCGAACACATTCTGTATGAGTGTACACACACCGGCGGCGCCCAGCAACGGCTCAGGGCCGTGTTCAAAATCCTGCCGCGACACAGAGCGCCATTTACATAGTTTTATATTAAATTTACATTATATTTGTCTCAAATCATCCTAAATGATTTCACTCTGTGCTGCAATATACATTTAATTTTACATTTATTTACAGAAATCAGCTGCTTGAATGAAAATTGCTGATGTTATCGGATTTTCAGGTGATATTCTCAATTCATTCAGTTAACGGACGCTCTGAGGTAAAGTGTTCAGATGACAGACTCAGCAACTATTGTATTTAATTGTACAGTATAATCATAACATAGTACAGACATTATCTCAATTCCATAATGTCCTTAAACATAATGATATTGCTGGCCATAAACTGAGAAAGTGCGTGTCCGATGTGCGATTCCTCGAGTTGTCATAGACGCGACACGACATTATTTTACTAGTCATGTAATGGAAACGTGACATTAACTGTTAACGGGGTTTCTGTGTTCATATATTTAATAAAGGGTGATTATTAAAATTAAGAACCCCGTTTTCTTTACTCATCTTATTTTTGTATTTGTATTTGCACTTGCTTTTTTTGTTCAAATCTGCTATCTGCATGACTATTGGCAATAGGTTTAAGAGCTTTTCAGTTCTTCAGGAAACCTTCAGACAGTGTTTGGCTTCAGTTTGAAAAAAAAATGTGTTAAATGTTATATTATATAATTTAAAATATATAAAAAATACAAAACAGTTATTTTGAAATTTCATTTCATAATATTACTGTTTTCCTGTATTCCTTATATTTAATGCAGCCTTATATTTGTGTTTGCTTTTTCATTTTTATGATTATCACAATACTGTATTATTAACTTACCAACATGTTATTGTCAAACTCCACTGAAATTTAAAGTCAAGACTTCGCTATATAGCTGCCTATATAGTGTCTGCCTAAGAAGTCTAGGTAGGCAGCTCACTAGGTTTTGGACCAGAATTTCTTTCTTCTTCAGCTCTTTCAATCTGTTTTTTTTTTTTACTTTATCTCACCACTTTCTCTTATTCTATAAAACTCTGGAATCTCTCGATTTCATCATTCCTCATTTATTTATGCCTTTCCTTTTCTTTTTCTCTATCTCTGGTTAGAAGGAGGGTGTTGATGTCAAAACGAGGTAGCGGATTAGTGTATATCTCAGGAACTTTCTCAAGGAGGGCATGCCTGTGCTCCACCACAGCCAATAACAAGGCAGTAAATATTATGTCTGAGTCTATGTCATGGGTAAATGTGCTGAGGTAGCAGTCAGCGTACCACTACTAATCCTGATTTCCCAGCACCCAATGCAGAAAACTTCAGAGAAAACAGAAACCCTCACTTGGCTGCTCAAAGTTCTCACAGAACCGTTGCACAGGTAGGTGTGCCTATTTGAAATAACTGGGAATTTTGAGGTTGTGATAGATATACTGTATATGCATTGCATTAAAATGTTTTTTTCTTTAGGCTGTCAGGACCTAACCTTTTCGTGAACTCGGCACAGGACACGCCACTGGTGAGGTTCAATGGACCAAACCACAAGCAAACAAGGTTTCAACAGGCTATATATTGTATCTGTACTTGGAGACATATCACTAATTCCTGCTTTTGAAGACTTCCAATCTTTGACATCCTAACATCCTAACTGCACATTACTCTGTAATTTTTCTAGCTAGTCACTAAAATGTAAGTCTTTTTAGAGGCGCTTACAGAAACATAAGATAAAGACGCCCAGGTAAAGCAGCACTGTCTTTAACTCCTGACGTCCTCCTTTAACTCCCTATGCTCTGACCTACAGTACAAGGCTGAGCAGGATATTGAGACTTACTCGCAGTGTAATACGATCCCTCAGCAGCGCTCCAGGTTGACTGTGAATACAACGGCATTTATAAAAGCGAGATAAATTACTTTCACACAATTTGGGCGCGCTGCTAAGATTTCCGACAGAAAAGGTGGCTGCATTCCTTGAGGGAAGCAGCTGGGGATTGTATTTCCAGGCTTGTTGAAAGGGTGTAACACTAACCATGGAACCATGGGCCTCCAAAACTATGATGCTCATAAATTTTTATTGTTTGTTCAGTATTGAAATCTCATTAGAACTCATAAATCAGTGGTCTGTGTTGGCTGGTGACTTTCATGGAGAGCAGAGGAAAAAGGAAACGAAAGAAAGGTTGAAGTTCTGGACGCTCTGTGTTAGGCGGGTCTGACCCGAGGCCATAGTTTGTAACATCTCAGTGTTGTGTTACACTAACACAATCTAGTTATGAAGAGACAGATAAATAGAGCAAATTTCTAGAAGAAAAATGTGAGGCTACACAATTTAATATCATTTTATGGACCAAAATTTTCTGGCATTACTCAAAGTAAATTCCATAAAACAATCCAAGTTGTTACTGTTTTCCCCCCAAAAAGTCTAGAGACATGCTCTTTCCTTTTAATAACAAGCAACTTTACATAACATCATGCCGACATGTTTAGTTTAGCTAGAAGCCAAAGTAATAATCTCCACTCCCTCTAGTACATCCATTCACCCTGTGTTGTTCTCTACAAGACCAGTGATACACATACCGCAGCAAGGCGATCATTTACAGCACGGATGTAATAAACAAATATTTATTTTATGGCTGACAAAGTTGTGAGAAATGATATACGTTTAAATATGTTAAAACCCTTTTTTAATATGACATCCCAACTGTTCTATTTGATTTCCAAAAACGAATTGGAAGCTGACAGCACCTGATCAGAGTGCACACACACAAAGTCCATAGTGAAGCACTTGTTTATCCGCAAATGATGGAGAACTGACGAAAACACATTAGGGCTCAAATATTAGACTATGGACCTTTTTTTGCTTGCAATATTTCACCAATGTGACTGCACCTTAATAAATAAAGGTTTTTTTGTTTTGTTTTTTTTAATCTATAGAATCTGTTTTTATGCGAATGAGACGAGTACAGAGTGCTGTTGAAACTGGTGTTGAGTGTCATCCACATAAACCAGCAAACATAATTACATGTAGGCCTATTAATTGGTTATCTATAAAAATATCTGTTAACTATGAAAAAAAATAAAAAAATAAAAAATCACTGTTTGAAATGGAAAAAATTCTAATTTCTGAAAATATATTATGATACAAACTCAAATACAAAAAAATCTTGCTCGCTGATGCAGCCTTGATCTCAAGAATCAGTTTCAATACGAAGCCTGAAGTGACTAAAATTCACACTAACAGGAAATCTTTACCATGTAAAAGACATAACCACGGCACTACATGTCTTCAGAGAAGGCCATCATATGTGTGGCCAAAGATTGAGTGGAACTTGAAAAGACAAGGATACAATCAGGATAGGTTGGGGGGATATAGATGGTTATGCTTTTAATCAGCTCAGTGCTTCAGCTGTCCTTGCCATGCTGTGTCAAGGGAGTCACAGAGAGGAGCATCGAGTGTCCAAGATGACTCTGACACAAAAACGGGGAGAGCGAGGGAGAGTGAAGAGTAGACCTTTCCAGCACCTTCTCAAATAAAAACAAACTTCAGCCTTGAAGCTGTTGTTGTGTTCCACTTCTATCCTCAGGTGATTCTGGCTGCAAGAGGATGAGGTTGCACTAATGGAAATATGGGAAAAATAATATTAATAGGAAAAGCAAAGCCCATGGCTTATGCCGCTGCAAGGTCGACCCAAAAGACAAATGGAGGGAGGTCTGACATTTGGAGATTGCGATGGATCGAAACATTAAAGATAAATGACATTTTTACATTTTCTGAATAAAATGAGAGTGGTGCCATTATGCTATATAGGTTGCCATAGTGTTGCTATGAAGTTGTGGGCATTAGAATGTTACTATGGAGTTTTGGGTGGTTAGTTCAAGACTGGTCCTAACTTTTTCAGTTAAATAAGTCAGTTAAATAAAAAGGTAGATCAGTCTAACTTGAATCAGAAAAGTATATGTAAAATTTCTAGTTGGTCAAATTAGTTCTTAAGACTTAAAATAGTGGCTAAGTTTATGCAGCTGGCCACAGCTGGTCTGTATGATATTTTAGGTGCTAGTTATGGTCTATAGGATTTTCCAGGAGGAAATTTTTAAGTCTTCCTGGGAAGTTCATAATTATGTCAGGAGCTTTCAAATCACTTTGGTTAAAGCGAAATGGCAAATACTTTTTCTACAAAAATAAATAAATAAATAAATAAAGCGCTTTATTTTTGTAACTCTACTTCTACAAATTGATGAATAAGGAATGCACATAATTTCAATCAATTTATGAATAAATAAATAAACAATTTATTATGTTCTATCATAATTGTACAATTATATTGTATTTTGTACTGAAATGTCAATGTTATGGTAAATAAAATAAAATAGTATTTTCATACATTTCAACAAATTTACAGTCAACTACAGATCCACTGCATCCATCCTGTTTTTTCACTGACACAGCAATGAAAAACCCAAGTTTCCCCCTTATAATTATGGCATTGTGGTGGCATTAATGTGCGTTTAACTGTGCCATCTTTCAAACTTGACTTAAATGCACCATTGGTTTCATAATTTAAAAAAAAAATCATTTTTATCATTCAGGAGAAGATTTTGTGCTTATAGCCTGCATCATCCTCTCTTCTAGAAGCTCTATAAAATGTGCAGTTCACAGACAAACTTTGAGGTTATAATGTTCAGAAACAGTGTTCAAAATAAATTTTAACCACTCAAGTTTGTCAGCCTTAGGACAAACTTTTTCTAGGGTGGAAAAAACAGTGACAACACACTACCAGGCCTCGCCAACTTTTTTGCGGATTACGTGGGCGGAGATTATTTAAACGAGGAACATTATGACTTCATAAGATCCGGAAATAGCTCTTGAAAAGTGGATTCTGTTAAACAAAATATCTCCTTTTGGAGTGGACCTTGAGCTTTGTAACCTTGCAGATCTTTTTTTATACTCAAACAGCAACATTACACACTAAATACAGTTGAAAAAGTGAAAAAGCATAATAGAAGCCCTTTAAAAAAAAAAACTTGCTGCGTTTTTTTTGTAGAAAAGGTACATCGCCATCTTGCTCCGGCTTAAGTGATTTGAGCTCACCTGACACCATAATTGCGACTTCCCAACTCATAATACAAACTCAAGTAGTGATACTGGAATAAAAAATTCCAGTGGTGAGAATGACTGATCTTTAAACTCAGTCTGCTGTCAAATAAACTGCCCATTTCTACACCGGTTCAACACCAGCTCATGCTGCGGAGAATCTTCCTCACAAGCTCCTGCAGCAGAGCTTCAGAAACCACAGTGTCATCCGACATCTTTCCACTTGACACTACAACAGGGGGTTTAGTCACTTTAAATAATCCATGCCGTTCCATTAAAATTGCAGACCCTTCTCTTCCTCTTACAAAACGTGTAGAAGAAACTCGTCCCTGGACTGGAGCAGACTACCGGAGAAAGAGAGAGGCAGAGAGAGAGGGAGAGGAAACGAAGGAAAGAGCACCTGGGGATGGACGGAGGGCTCGATGAGAAGGGGCTTCCTGAGTGACACTAATTCACTCATGATGACTTGCCGCTCTCCCCCCGCAGTACTGATTGAAGCGCAGGCCATCGGTTTGGTGCAATAACAGTGCTATTGACTTGTTGCACCGGCTCCATTTGGTTATTGCCCTGGAGGCTCCGATCAATAGACTCAGCACTAAATCTGACTAATCAGGCCCTGCAGCCTCCAAGGGTCAGGCTGAGGAAAACTCCATAAAATCTATGCTACGAAAGAGGAAAAGAGGTAGAGAGAGAGAGAGAGACAGAAGAAAACACAGGAGGGGTTGAGAGAGTCCTCTAAGCTCACTGACAGCTGTGTGAATTAATTGACGAGAATTGCTGTTCTGCTATAAAACTCCTGAGCGGGAGATGGAGAGGTGGGCGGCGTGCGCGCTGAGCTGTCAAAGTGCGCCTAGTCTTCCAGTTCCTGTGACCCGACAGGTTACAGGTCAGGGGGCACCCGTGCTGCCGAGGGACTGCACCGCAAACTAGTGTCAAGGAGGAAATCCATATCTGTGAAAAAATATGGATGTGCTTGAAACTGATTGTACTTCTTATGTAAACGAGAAGCATATTAATCATGTTCACGCAAAAAAAGCAAAGATGAACCCGCTTGTCAATGTTTGTGGTCCCCGCTCTATGAGCCTGTCTTTTTTTCTTCTTCTTCTCAGCTTAAGCAAGTCCGCTCTGTGATAGAATGGCTCTCTTTCCATAAACATACAGCCAGCATATCATAGTGGGACACTATGGAAAATTTATAAGGGAATGAAAATCAATAATTTATACCAAAGTCAAGCACTAGGGTTTTTTTTCCCTCCTCCACGGCTGGTTCTGAGTGTGTGTGAGTGTATCCACATAGTGAGGGGAAGAAAAGAAGAGCAGAGGTCTGAATCTCAATGCTTTGAGAGAGAGAAAGGGAATGGAGGGCTGTGACAGACAGTCCCCCTTTTCAGCACCTTCTCTCTGAAACAAACACCAACTTCAGCCTTGTTTGTGCAGTTGTTGTTTTTTCACTTCTCTCTCTTTTTTTCTGTCATTTTCTCAGTGCCCTGCTGTCCAGGATCTTTTAGCTTACATGGGCATTTTCCTTTCTGCACACATCTACTCCCTGTAGTATCTTAGGCAGACTGAAGAGGAGAAGAACACACATGCACACACCTAAAACCAATACAAAAACACGCAGCATTCCCCTACATTGTGATTTGCACTGTTCTTAAGTACAGGCTGGACCTAGTCAACTGGTTCTACCACTTTACAATACATTAATTATGTATGCAGTAGTCATAGATCACTTTATATGTGGTAAAATAAAATAAAATAAAAAACAATTAAAACCAACAAAATATTAAAAAAGAAAAGAAACGTAAAACTAAAAAAATTAAAAAACAAAATCAGAAAATTACAAAACAAAACATTAAAGATCAATAAATTATTTACATGACTTTACAAGTCTGGATGTCTATGAAATTAAATATTTTAGATGTTTTAGACATAAAATGTATGATTTTATAAAAATCATGCACATTTTAATGTATATAAACTACAACATTTTAATTAATTTAATTTATATAAATTCATGATTTATATGGATAAATCGTCACCCATCATGTACTGTATGGAGTACCTGAAGAACATGGCAGCTTATGGGCTCTTTCCCTCCCCAAATCAATTCAGATTCAGCCAATGGACACAAATCATCCAAACGCGGATCAGGAAATTTCAGGAGGTCATGTGGGACCATACTGGGCGGGGCATATGGGCTACTCAATGAACACCTCCAACTCAATGCTAGAAATGGCACAGGATCAGAGAAAGGCTTGGACGTATTCCTCGGGAACATACAGCACGCAAATAATTGTGATGCTGAAGGCAAACCGATTACACATCCAAACACAACTGCGAGGTCATCATCTTTTTTCTCCAGGGGTTCACTGACCGTCCTATATTGCAATTATTCCTTGGCAGCTGTGGGCTCTGTGGATCCCCTCTGTTCTGCTGGCTTAAAGAATACTGTTTAGTTCCATTACAACTTGTGCCCCGTGATCAAACACACCCACGGCTCTCAGGTCACACAGGGGCTAAGAAATGGCTGCTAACAATGCAGCATTTAAAGCATCACACATATGCAAAGTGCCTTTTACACATGGGAGAGAGAGGCAGAGCTTGCATAAGAGAGTAATGGAGGGAGAGAGAGAGAGACTGAGTACGGTAGCTTTACACTTCAGCAGGCAAGATGTGATCAGCTGTTTCCTGCCATGCTCCCTCCTCTCCTGAAGACGGCATCCATCCATCCATCCACCAGGATGTGTAGTGAATAAAATACTGCCTAAAATACTGGCCATCCTTTTAAATCGGTCTCTAAGTCCACACACGGTCAAGTTCATCCGTGACCCTTCACCCCTGTACGAACCACGGCTCAACCCTGCTGTTTGCTCTCAAGCAGCCAAAGAATTCCAAACCCACATGACTTAGACAGTGCTCTTTCCCTCTAACACACAAGTAAAAATGCCTGAGTAACCAACAGGTACAAATACTACCTCGCTGCTCTCTGCCAAATGCACAGATGCCCCATTTAGTGAGAGGGTCTGAAAGAGAAGAAAAAGAAAAGAAAAAGGGGGATGCAGACTGGCTAAGAGGGGTTTCTTTCCCTCTCCACTGCTTGGTTAACCAACTGACCTGCAGTCAAAGGAGCCTTTGTGAGCGCACTCTGGCGGTCGGCCAATCAGATCCTCGAGCTTGTCTGTCTCCAGGCGGGAAATGGTGCCCCTGGTATGCGGCGAGAAGCAGAATGCACAGACAGACAGGCCGGCTGCCGGCAGGCCCTCTCTCTTTCTTTCTCTCTCCCTCTGTCTCAAAAATGCCCAACCTCACTTCACTGAGGGGAAAATTACCTGACTGGCCCCTAGCCAGAGGACCCGCCTGCCCCAGCACCACTTATTTATTTAATAGTGTACCTCTGCCCTTGCCTCTCCATGCCCTGACACCTACTGTCTGCCAGCTACAACACATGCACACACACTCTCTGGATCCCTGAAAAAGCTTTTAAAAGTCCAAAGAGCTTCCTAAAGCAAGGTGTGAAACCCACCTAGCGGCCTGAACCCAGAGGTCAGAGGGTGCTCACTGTTACCCTCTTTCCACCCAAATGGTGCTGGTGCCGGAGTCAGTGTTTGACCAGGAGAATTGTGAATCTTTTTCAGAACTTTAAAGCCAAACAATGATGCAACTGACTACATTACTACATAACCTGCTCACAAACAAGAATGCATGCATGTAACTTTTGATTTACATATAATCATTTAGCAGGCACATTTATCCAAAGGGACTTACAAATGAGAAACACTGCAAGCAATTTATCATACAAGAGCCAACGATATTGGAAGTACTGCAATGGGAAGTTTCATGAGTAAGCCAGAGTGGAACAGAAGTACATATACATGCATAAAAATGTTATATATATATATATATATATATATATATATATATATATATATATATATATATATACACATACATACATACATACACACACACACATATATTAATTAAAAAAAATTAATGGATTAATTTTAATAAATGATCATTCTAACAATAATAATTCTGCAAATGAGTAGCTGATTATCTCTTCAACAATCCAAAGCACAAACTGCCGCAAATGAAACTGAAAGTAAGTCGCAGACACTCAACACACAATCATCTTCATTAAAAGTATTGTGACTAAATTATCTTACCAGTGCTGATGCCGCTCTCTCTCCTATTGTGGTCTTTGAGCTTGAAATTAGCTGATGATAAAGTATATAATGATAATTATATGAAATAAAATGTGGCTCATATTTGTTGCTTTCTTTGATGCAAGCTCCATTAAATTTGCATAAAGATTTATATGTTTTGCGGAGACACATTTATGTGGCCAAGTGTAAATGAAACCGTTTTAATAAATCAGACAGCTATCCGATCAGTAAAAACACATGAAGTGAACAGGTGTAAACAGGACCAAGAACATGGCACAGAAAATGATCAAAATTAGTCTGAAAACCTGATAAACCAGATGAGAGAGGAACAGAACTAGACAGGGATCAGATGAAGGTGTGAGGTATGTTTACAGACTGATGGTGTCAATCTCCCCCACACTGTCTGTTCATAGTTTACCTGGTATTTCACACTCTCTCACACACACACAAACATAGGCCTTATATACTAGAGTAAGACAGAACACATCAAATTCTGTCATAAAACATGTAGAGCGGGGAAACGGGCCCATTTTCTCCTCTCTACATCTCTCACTCTTTGTCATTCTTTCTCTTTATATTTATCATTCACTCTATTTCTGTCTGTGGCCAGACTGTTTCTCACAGTTATCAGTTGTCAGCTTTCTGGCTTGACATTTATGAGTGTACGGCTGCCCCTAAGCAATGCCATTTAAACTCTTGCACACACGCACACACGATCCCAAATCTTGGGTTACATGCTAAATATTATGATCATTATTATGATTATAGAACACAACAACAAGATTCCTGAAGTAAAAACCCTATTAGTTTTCTATTAGTTTTCTTCATAAAGAAATGAATTGGTAAGATTTACGGCAAAAAGCACTGTAAAAATATAAATGTCTTCCAAAAAAATAAAAAATTAATCGTATTATCCCCAAACTTTTGAACGGTAGTGTACTTCTGTAGAAGTCAGTGTTATTTTCACTTTATTTTTAAGTTTTTAATTGCCATATTTGAAGTAAAGAACTACACAGCCTATAATCCTGAATAGAGATCCACCAATCAGAATAGCTGTTGTTTCCAGTGCAACAGAAATTGTGCCAAAAGAGCTCAGCAGTGACTGCCCACTCCTATTAAAATGCAAATGATCCCTGTACATTTTCCCTGTATATATATTTTTTTTTAGAAAATGACCGATCGTTTCGCTAGATAAGACCCTTATTTCTCGACTGGGATCGTGTAGAAACTTTGAAGCTGCATTGAGACGGAAATTTAACCATCTTTGAACATTGGTATAGTTGGTTGCAATTGAAGCCCATTCTGTGTAGAAAAATCCTGGAATGTTTTCCTCAAAAACCTTAATTTCTTTTTGACTGAAGAAAGAAAGACATGGATATCTTGGATGACATCGGGGTGAGTAAATTATCAGCAAATACATTTTTTTGAAAGTGAACTAATCCTTTAAGGCAGCATTTGTTTGCAGAGCACTGACATCCCAGATCACTGAAGCAGATTGTGGCAAATTCTATTATTGACCAATCAGAGGGAGAATACATGCAAGGAACGATCTGAGCAGTTAACCTTGGGAACTCAGGAGGGGGTAATACACCTCAACACACTTTCATCTGCCAAAATCACCCTCATCCTTATCTGATCTTTCATTTGGGTTAAGTACCTCAATGCCTGACGTCCCAACCAAGCAGCAAGAGTTAGAAGTAAGTTTGATGGGAGGGCAGACCGAGTGAATTCGGCTTACACATGGAGTTGGAGCTGCATACTTTGCCTGTGTGGCAGGCTGCTGGTTTAGTTAAAGACTATAGTTAAAACGGCCATGGAGGAGAGCATGGCTCAGTGAGAAAAGGCAGAGCACAGGCAGAGTCTCTCTATTTAGGCTCTTAGCCACAGTGGGCATTTAATAAGAGAGAATGTTATGTTTTGGGAAATCTAATTTGAGGCTCTTGTTTGTTTTCCTGGCTTTATTTTGAAAAAGCAGACCTTTTTTTTTTACGCCTCCCGCTCTAGAGACGAGACCGACCGTCATGAGTTTCTAACAGCAAGTCTTTATGAAGTAAAGCCCTGAGAATCTTTTAGCATTCAATAAAATACACTTTTCTGAGTCCTATATTAAATTAGGGACATAATTAATTGCAAGGTTATTTTCCATGTCAGCAAAGCATATGTACGTATACGGTTATATTCAGATTTTCCACGAAAATATTAGCCACCATCCTCTGCCTAATTGAGACTTATTCCCTTTGGGGAGGAAGAGGAGGTCGCTGGGCGTTAATTAATCCTGGTTTTTAAAAGTAAATGACATTCATTAGCAGGGACCGGAGCCAAATAAGACTATTTACATGCCGATAATCTGGACGGTTCCTCTGCTGTTTCTTTAATGTTACGGAACTACCTCTGCAGAGAGGATGAGAACAATCACGCCCCCTTTTCCTGTCTTCACTTCTACAACAATTAAAAGAGAGTGAACAGATGGAGCCGTGGCCGTGCGAGCACGTTAAGATGCCCTTCATCTTCTCCTTATTTTTCATTACCGCTGCTAAAGACTTGCGTTATACACTCAAGTATATAAACACACGAAGATAAAGCCAATCCCAATGATGCTAGTGATAAATTACCGAACAGATACGGCCAAAACAGTCAAGGTAACTACGCAAATTAAACGAATAATGCATTGCGGCACACTAAACAGCCATGTCTTGTTCGAAAACCCATTTTATCCTCATGACAAAATATTGCCAGAATGACAGAAAGGTCTTTGTATGACCTCTTGCTCTTGTTCACACACACATAGACATCGCCCACACACAGACGGTTAACAATGAATTTGTTAAGACTGCCTAAGCTTCTGCAAGGAGCAGGGAATTAAATAACAGTGGATTTATTGTGCATCGGCCATCTACTAACATTGGTGCCGGCCACCTAATCAAGACATCGGATCCTTTTCTGAGAATTTAAACTAAAAGTATGAAACAAACAGCCGATGGGAGGAGAGTTTGAGTCAAATTTGAATGAACCTCTCTCAATTGTCTTCTGCTGTAACACGTTCCTTCGGATTTTATTTTCACTAGCACAGCTATCAAGGGCAGAGGTTAAACCTTAAAAAGCATAATTCTCAGAAACTAAGCGTTCTGGTAGTTGAAGTTGGTAGTGAGAAGTTGTTTTGTATTGATGTACGCCGACCAGATGGTGACGTAGACTTCTTACCTGTGCTTCATTTGTATGTATGATTAATGCCCTGGGTTAATCTTGGCTCCTATAGATGGCTTGTTTCCGGGCTACGATCAAACAGTGCGCTGACAGGCTTTTCAGGAAAGAGCGAAAGAGACGGGCCTGATCAGCCTCTCTCTCTTTCTCTGTCAGTCTGAGAGAGTCAGCTCTGACAGTGTCAGAGGTAGTTTCAAAGACAGGGCCGCCTCATGTCAGGCCGCCACAAAGAGAGATAAAACACGAGCCGACATGCGCTTCGTTTAGGTCCATTCATTAAGCTTTTATGTACAAAACCTCCAGTGGGATTGGATATGGAAGTGAAGCTGAAGATGCCATTTTTCTTACTTCCTTTCAGTGAATTAAAGGGTTATAGATCACCTGGATATGACTGAGCAGGACATTGTGGGACCACTGCAAACACAGTGTATAATATTCATGAATTCTGACTATGATCTGCAGTATGTTTCTTACTCTTTCCATTCTGGTTCTCTTGAAATTCTCTGTGCTAATATCAATCCTTTATTCAATGTACCAGAATGAGCTGCTTGTAAAGAGCAGTTTAGATTTAAGAATGAAACAATTAAGATACACTGCACAAATGCTCAATGCGTATGTGCTCACCAATGCCAGAGCTGATGGTTGTACTGTACATCTATTGAATAATGGCTCTCTGCTTTTATGGCACTGTATGTCATAAGAGGATGACCTTGTTTGAAAAAAGCCCTTTTCAGTTTTTCAAAAGCCCTTGTCTAGTTTTCCTTGTGGATGTCAGGTAAACTTTTTTTATTTACAGATACTTTTTGTGATTTTGATCCTGCCTGAATCCAATCTGTGTTTTTTTTCTCACAAATTAAAATTGTAATGTTTTATTTTTAATGTATTTAGACAAAATAGTATTGAATCTGAATACTGTCCATAACATGGAAATTATTGGCTTATCGGCATTGATACTACAATGCATCCCTAACATATACAAGCCTTGTTTTTTTCAGTGGATTTAGATTTTTTTGATGCACATACAGTATCTAGTCAAAAGACACTCCCACTTTAGTCCAAACTAGATCCCATCTGAATCAGTAAATTAAATCACAGTTTTCCTCTGTAAACCTTAACTGTCATTTGGAAAACTAACACCATCCAGATACACACTAATAAAATGCTAAATGTGTGTCAGCCCTATGTGACCTTGGCCTTCTAGTTGTGTTAGGCAATAGGTCACAGCCCGTGAAAACTAAGATGGTGGCCATTGTTTCACCTGCCACTGATCTTTGTCTCACTAAGTACAATGATTAAGGAATCAAACCTGTGGGAATAAGACAAAAGGATGCGCAGAGAGACAGGAAAATGTGTCTAGGCCCACATCAGCCCCCAGGGTAGGGTGCGGGGTGCGAGACGGGGAGAGCCCGGCTGGTGGCTATTTTCGATTCAACAAACGGGGGATCGGGTGACGGCTACCGATGGCCCCGCCACCTCAACTCCAGCCCAGAGCACCCTGGTATCTCCTCCCATAGATCCACTTACAGGGCCCACACAAAAGAGCCACACAAAAACCCAGCCAAGCTCAGGTGAGAGAAAACTTGGCCGGGTCATTGAGTTACTTGTTTTCAATACACCCTTCTCCAGGCTGGTGTGCGTTTACAAGCACTTACTCTGGATAAGCGATGATAGACGCAGTGGCTAAGTAGCATTAGATGAGCAGCACGCAGCTATAGCCATGGATACCTTACAAGACTTACAATAGTTAAAGTTTTGAGTGACACTGATGACATTGGTCATGATACTCATGCTGTTTCTCTTCCCTGTACCGGTTTAGCTGGATTTTGCAGAGTAAAATCCTCCCTGCACTGATAAAAATGGGTGCGCATCATCCAACCTGACCTCTTAGCTTTCAAATCGATCTACTTATCAGCCAGATCAAAGACGCTCGCCGCTGATGTACATTTAACCTTACCCAGGTCCTCCCAGATCATGTCTAAATATTAATGATAATAAAGTCTCACACCCTTCCTGTGTCAGCCAATTACACCACGTATTGATCTGCGAATCTCTTGGCCAATTAAAACGCAGCCGTCGTAATGCGTTTAGGCACTTCAAAGGAAAGCGCCATTGATTTGTTTCTGGATCTTAGTGTTTACCGCTAGCAGAAGGGGGAAAAGGAGAAAACATTTTATTCAGCAGGTTGGAGAGGAAGTACTCAGACCCAGATGCAAGTTTGGCCCAATACGGTCACTCCTTCCAGCTGGCTTAAAAAGCACCCAGTCCCGACCACCAACACATCAAACAGCGCTAGAAAGATGAGGCTGAACACTCCACGCACTTTACATGATAAGGGCTACAGGGCTTTCTAAGGGCTAAATAGAAGAATTTCAATAAAATATGGCACAATAAATATCCAGCGCATTAATAATACAGCCTCTGATGCAATGAAGTGCACGTTGCATCACTGCAAACAGCTTTTTGGCCTGGATCAATGAAAGAAAATGATTTGGTGTCCTTAATATATTCATTATATTATATTATATTAATTTAAAAAAATAAACAAATTGAAGTTTTAATATATTTTATATATAATAAATATAAATGTATTAATATATTTTATTAATATTATATTTTAATTATATTATATAATTCATTACATATTACATATATAAATTTAAAAAATACATTTGTCATTAAATACTACAAATATTACTGCTTTTTATGACAAATTGCTTTTGATGTTCCTTATTTGAATGTCGCTTTGAATAAAAGCATCTCTTAAATTAATAAACGTTAAATAATAATTAGTAGTTATAAAATAAGAGCTGTTCACAGAACAGCATGAAAATGCAAGGCTGAAGGTTTTACCATGGACATAAAACTTCTAGTCTGGTCTTCTGACCCTTTAACTCAAATCAGCACCAGCAGTCAACTGGAACAAGCAGAACACACATTTATTACCACGGCCTGCAGCCTCATGTAAACACTAATAGCGCCGGGGGCCAACAACATTTCTCTCCTTGGGATCACATCAACAGTCAAGAGGGAGGTGGCATTGGAAATCCCCAGTGTAAATTTTGTGTGGAGATCAGAGCAGAATATTCATCTTGAGAAGAAATCGGAAAAGAGACTGAAGTATTAAAAAAAAGAGTTAGAAAACTGTTGAAAGCTAATGACCACAGATTAAACGCTGAATGACTTTATGGGCATAAAGGTTAATCTCCATATGGGTTGTGTGTCATTCATTTCTTTGGAGGAAGGCCATTAACTGAATAGATCATTAAAATACATTCTGAACAAGAAAAAAACAAACTTTCTTTTAAAGAGCCCTTGGAATCACTTGACTACCACAGTTTTCACTTTTGTGTAATTTCCACTTTTCACAGCACTATAGATGTCAAAGCTAACAGCCGTGGACTAAAAACTACAAAAGGCCAATTAAAAAAAAATACCTTGATACATGTATATCAGAGCTTTACTCGCAGGATGATCTGAAGATGCAAACAATGGCACGTGTCTTTGGCCATTATGTGCTGGACTGGGAGTCTCTCACTGTTGCGGGCTTGCAGTGGACCAGTCCTCACTGCTGTCTTTGTACTGGTCTGTGAGGAAGGGTCATCACAAAGACCTCGTTCAGAGGACACAATACAGCACAAATGTAGCCCTGGCCTGCTCATCACCCAGGCACAGCTAGAGCAAGCCTATTCAACTGAGGAGAGACCCTGGCCCCAGAAAGATAAACCTCACAATGAAGCCACAACAAAACAAAACAACTGAAGACACAACGACAAGAAAGAAAACGACTCGAGAGCGAAGGAACAATGTGAATAGGAACCTTGAGGGTTTTAGTTACAATACACCAATATGGGAAAATAGGAGGGCAAAATTCCATAGAGTAAATAAATGAAGCCTTCAAGTGGGTAATAGAAGTGCTGATTGGTGCTGATAAGATGGGTCAGCACTTCCAGGGTCAGAACTATAATGAGGTGGCCAGAGTGAAGGGATGTGAAGGGAGCATGCTAACACTCACTCAAGCCATTGATTGATTTACGGGTAGAAGACAATGTGTGCCACGCTCAATCTCTGGATGGGAGTCTAGTGTGAAAATGACCAAAATACACACTCAAGCATTGACTAAAAGAAAAGCAAACAGTGAAAGCAAAATAAGCTGATGGAATATGTGCAAGAAGTATATTACAAAACATATCGTACATACCAGGCAAATACTCATGTTAAGACTTTTTAATCAAACAAATGTGCTCCTTAGCAGTTTAAAGTAAATATGAAAAATTCAAATTCAAATTCAATTCCTAGATTTGAATTGAGTTACCAAACAGGATGCAGAATTGCATTTAAAGTGCCAATTATGCCATTTCAAAAGGTTCCTAATTTTGTTTTAGAGGTCTCCTACAATTGGTTTACATGTCTCCAAGGCCCAAAAAAACAATTTAATTTTTTCATAATATACATCGCAGCGTGACCTCTTTTCTCAGTGTCTGAAATGGTTCAATAAAGAATTAAGTCTCTCTAAACCCCTCCTTTCAGAGAGCCTACTCTGATCTCATTGGCCAGACGGCCCAGTCTGTTGCAATTAGTCTATCACTTACAGTGCATGTCGGAAACATTTCAGCTCTGGAGGCTTCCTCAGCGCTTGTATACACAGAGTGATATAAACAGTAACGTTGGCATTATGCAATTTTTTTACAAAACCTACGTAGGTTTGTGCAGGAAGTAAGGCTGGAATTACTGACGGCTTGTTTGAGGCAGTTCAGAATCAGTTATTTTCACACAAACACACACACACACAGATGGATAGATTGATAGATGGATAGACAGAAAGAAGGCGTTTTTTTTCTGGAAGAACATGTATTTAGAAATAAATAGGGTCTACTCTATTCTGTTTGGACTGATGTGACAGAACATTAAGGCAGGACAAAGCGTCTCGGACTTTAGATACTCGCATTACACTGTTTGTTCTCGGGATGTCTCGCTTTTGCTCTGCTTCATGCGCTACCAAAAACTATAATGAAAGATTTGTGAAAGGAAAGCAGTGTTTAAGATGGTTTATGTGAAGCCTAAAATGCTTGACCACAGGGCAGTTTTAGACAGGACTTTACGCATCCACATCTTATTAAATAAAGCTTAAGTCTGCCAGCGAGGTTTGCTTAAAATGCAAGCACAGAACCTCTGTGTGTCTGCCGTTCAAGCAAGCAAACAGTCACAAAACATCACAAAAATGTCTCCGGAAAGTGCACGCTCACATGCATGTGATGAGCAGGTATGTACTCAGGTCAGCTAAGGCTTGGGATTTGAACCCCATCAGCAAATAGGCTGGGAAAGTGACACGAGCCTGCCAGGCCAATGGGGATAAAGTCCTGACAACCTCCTCATAATGTTAGCCCTGGCGCCATCACCGCTGACTCTTCCTGAGCACTGGCTAGCAGACAGGAAGCATCATCGTAACCAAACAAACAGTGAAATACACAAACGGACTGACCGGGTCACCAGAGAACTTCTGGATGGATATGCATGTGAACATGAACAAACAGAAATTTCAACTCACCCCATAATGTACTGAACACACACACAAGTTTGGTTCACCATATTGGCGAGGACATTGCATAGTCTTACAACGATTTTGTATAAGGTTAATGACATTTTCTATTGCCTAACCCAACCCAACCCATACCCATAAACCTACCTATAACAGAAATGTGCAAAACACTATTGAAATAAAAACATGTTTTGGCCAACTTATAAGCCTTTTTGACTAGTGAGGACCAGCACACACACACACACTTAGGCCATGGAAGACTATTTGAAAGAGAGAGAGAGAGAGAGAGAGAGAGAGAGAGAGAGAGAGAGAGAGAGAGAGAGAGAGAGAGAGAGAGAGAGAGAGAGAGAGAGATACATGCTGGCACCTGAATTGGGGAGGATATTTAATTACAGAGCTCTTGTGAATGAAGACCATTCCTTCGAGAATGTGCGAGCTTGCGTGTCACTGGCCATGTCAACGTAATTACGCTTAGCCTCTGAATTTAGGAGAGGATGGAACAGAATGTTTGTATGACCTCATTCACTGTCAACAAATGTCAGTGTCCAATCCAGCTCTTACTCTAGTCATTACAATCGTTAAATAAGTTAAAACTCAACCACATCAGCTGATATGAAGCTTACAACTTTCACACTATATGTACATGTTAATAATGCCCAGAAAATGTGAAAATTCTGCATTCATCTCATCTAAATTTTCATCTAAATTTTGTTCTGTCCCTATTCAAACCCAGTTTGCTTCCATAATTTAACATATTTCTGAGTGAAACAGGATAAAAAGGGCAGGATTTTACCCATTGAAAACTGACTGGATCTTGAAATGTTCCATACCATTTTTAGAATTATTTTACTAGATGTATGCTTATAAATCAATTATTTTAAATAATTAAAATAATACATATTTACTATTTACTTTTGTTCATTGTTAATACCCAATATTAAATAAATGTAAGTTTAATTTAATGTTTGTTCATAATATATTAACTTAATTATATTAACTAAAAATATGTAGAAATTATTATTAACCTACAATAATAAATGATGCAAAATTATTACTCATTGTTAGTTCATGATAGGTAATGTATTAACTAATGTTAAAAATCTGAATCTTACTGTGAAGTGTTACACATTTGCACCAATGAATCGTGCAAGGAACACGTTTTAATAAAGTAAATAGGGTTCATTTGGATTTCAAGTTGACTTTGAGCTTACATTATTTTGCTCAATCCAAAATCATATTAGGAGTCAAGCTTGAGTAAATCAAGTCAATAATACCCGATCACAAAATAACCTGGATTAAAGACAGAAGCATTTAGTAAATCCCTGTGGAGGATCTTGCAAAAGAGACTATCCAATTTGGGAGTTGGCGCAGCTTTGGGAGAGAGGTGCGATCCAGAAAGACAGGTAGCGACAGGGTGCTGTTGACCCTGGAGGTGCAAACAAACGTGGGTGTTGCCGGGGGAGGCTGCCAGCTCGATAACGAGCGAGCGAGCTCTGCTGACAAAGTGGAGAAAGGAGGAGAGCAGTGGATTGAGGAGCTCCAGCTGGCATAAGGCCTGGTGTAGCACCAGGACCGGCCGTCTCTCCAACCCAGACGCACAGCCAAGGGCCAGCACGCACTGCCAGCTGGGAAGATACCCTACTGTGGAGCGCTGTACTCCAAACAAACAAAAGCAAACAGACCACAGACCTGTCATTAGCCTGTACCAGCATACGACGCCTGTAATTACAACTGACTCAGGATCTGTACACATTCAGTGCACATTGAGACAAGCAGAGGGCAACAATTTGGGATTTTCATGGGCAATAAAAGTTGAATTGAGCAACTCTAAACTCGACAGGGTTAATTTTTTCTGTGAATCAAGCTTAACAAAGATAAAGATTAGAAAGTTTCCCAAACTTTTTCATGCTAGAAAAAGCATGAAACCTCCTACAGAAGTACAGTCCATCTTGAAAATTATTAAAAATATTAAATTAAATATTAAATTAAATATATTATATATATCATTACATATTAAAAAGACTAGTTTTATGTTTCCAAGTGGGCTGCTAACAAACCAAATAAAACTTTTTAGCTAGTTTCTGTGAAACAGCCTGTGCTATAAAGCTTTAGTGTCTGTGTGGACCACTTTACCATAATCCAATAGTATTAGGAGGGCATTTTTCAGTGGTCATGCATGAACAATTTGCAGGGTAAAAAACGTCTAATGAATGAGTCATTTAGAGAGGTTGTATCATTCATGAGTCCAGGGGGAAAGTCAAGTCAAGTCAAGTCAAGTTTATTTATATAGCGCTTTTCACAATACAGATTGTATCAAAGCAGCTTCACAGTATTAAATTAAAATAATACATCAATGCTTGTTTCTAGTGGAAAACGTCCACGTTTGGTAATGCTGATCAATAGTATTGTTGATTGATTAATTAAATTAAATATCCCCAAATATCCCCAAATGAGCAAGCCAAAGGCAACAGTGGCAAGGAACCGAAAAACTCCATCAGGTGACCTAATGGAGAAAAAAAAAAACCTTGGGAGAACCCAGGCTCAGTCGGGGGCCAGTTCTCCTCTGGCGTTTATGAACTAGAGGTCGGATTTAACTGTAAGATTAAAACTATTATATGAATGCCTGGCTGAAGAGATGCGTCTTTAATCTAGTTTTAAACTGGGAGAGCGAGTCTGAGCAACGAACAGTATCAGGAAGACTATTCCAGAGTTTTGGAGCTAAATGTGAAAATGCTCTCCCTCCTTTGGTGGATCTGGATATCCTAGGTATGACCAAAAGCCTCGAATTTAGTGATCTTAAAGAGCGCGATGGATTATAGGGCGATAGAAGATCCGTTAAATAGACTGGAACTAAGCCATTTAGGGCTTTATAAGTAAGTAGCAATACCTTGTAATTAATACGGAACTTTATAGGTAACCAACGTAGTGATGATAAAATTGGTGTTATATGATCATATTTTCTTGATCTAGTAAGAACTCTAGCGGCGGCATTTTGGACCAACTGTAGCTTGTTTAATGAGGACGCAGGACAACCGGCCAACAAAGCATTACAGTAATCTAGTCTTGAGGTCATGAATGCATGAACTAATTTTTCTGCATCAGAAACTGATAGCATGTTACGTAGCTTAGCAATGTTTGTAAGGTGGAAAAAGGCTGTTCTTGTAACATATGAAATATGATTTTCAAAAGACAGGTTGCAGTCTAGTATAACACCCAGGTCTTTTACTGTAGAGGATAAAGTAACAGGACACCCTACTACGTTAAAGTTGTAGTGTGAGAGGTTTTGTGGGCGGTTTTTTAAACCGATGATTAGTACCTCTGTCTTGTCTGGATTTAATAAAAGAAAATTGCGCGTCATCCAATCTTTTATATCTTTAACACACTCTGTCAATTTGGATAATTTAACATTTTCATCTGGCCGTGATGAAATATAGATTTGAGTGTCATCAGCATAACAATGGAAACTAATTCCATGTTTCCTTATAATATTTCCAAGTGGCAGCATATATATTGAGAATAACAGATCCCTGTGGCACTCCATAGTTTACTGGAGTTATGATCGATTTTTCTCCATTTAAATAGACAAAATGGTAGCGGTCAGATAAGTATGATCTGAACCAACTTAATGCTTGTCCTTGAACACCAGTATAATTTTGTAGTCGATCTAAGAGTATTGTGTGATCTATAGTATCGAACGCAGCACTAAGATCAAGTAAAACTAGTATTGAGATACAGCCTTGGTCAGATGCTAAAAGTAAATCATTTGTAATTTTACCGAGCCCAGTTTCAGTGCTATGATGCGATCTGAATCCAGATTGAAACTTTTCATAGATGTCATTTTCTTGCAAGAAAGAGCCCAGTTGAGCGGACACCACTTTTTCTAGTATTTTAGACATAAAAGGAAGATTTGAAATGGGTCTATAATTTGCTAGATTATGCGGGTCTAATTGTGGTTTCTTAATGAGAGGTTTTATAACTGCCAGTTTAAATGTTCTTGGAACATGACCTAAAGATAAAGATGAGTTAATAATATTGAGGAGAGGCTCTTCCACTATAGGTAACACTTCTTTCAGTAGTTTAGTTGGTATAGGATCTAATAAACATGTTGTTGTTTTAGATGAAGTGATAAGTTTATTTAACTCTTTTTGTTCTATAGTTGTAAAGCACTGTAATTGTTCTTGCGTCGTGATAATTGAGGCTGAATTATAAGGCGCGATTGAGGATTGAACGTTTACAATTGTGGTTCTGATGTTTTCTATTTTCTCAGTGAAGAACTTCATGAAATCATTACTACTAAACTGTAACGGAATATTTTGTTCAGGTGACATCTGTTTATTTGTTAGTCTAGCCATGGTGGTAAATAAAAACCTAGGATTGTTTTGGTTGTTTTCTATTAGTTTGCGGAGGTGCTCAGCCCTGGCCGCTTTTAGGGCCTTTTTATAACGTGACATACTGTCTTTCCATGCGATTCTAAAGACATCTAAATTAGTTTGTTTCCATTTACGCTCTAAATTACGGGTTTCTCTCTTTAGGACATGCGTAGTATTGTTGTACCATGGTGCTTTACTTTTCTCTCTGACCTTTTTTAACCCCCAGAGGTCGACGGTATCGCCGGCGATACCAGCTCGCTTTTTTTTTAGCAGTGTAAAAGAAACTCAAAAATACTCGGTTGACTTTGATTTTCCATTGGAGTTTCATACATCAATCGATTCTGTTAAATGTGTATTATTTTTGTGTATACTCACAATAAAAACAAAGTGTTGTGCTTTTTGCCAAATAAAGAAAAATAAACACGAAGCGAGTTCTGCCTCCTCTCTGTCAGTGTAGTCCATTCTGAAACGCGTCCGAAAATGAACCATAACTCAGTGAATACTCAGTCAAACAGGCATTCAGACATACCGGCATGAAGCTTGAATTCTCATCTTTTAAACGAAGTAATTTTTATAAAAAACAAATATTCACAGTTTATGTAATATGTATGCAAAGAGAGAGATGTCAGTCGTTCTCATCTCAGCTAATTAAGTTTTAATGTGCTCCGCCCACGGAGAGCACGCGCTATTCAAACGCAAATGTGAGCCGATCCAAACAAACCTGTAAAACGCCCATCAGCTGGATAACACACACCGCGAGTTCACTTTCAGACTTATGTACTTTACGATGCTGTGAGGAATAATACTGTCTTGATAATAATCCTGCAAAAATTTACCTCAGAAGTTCTGGAAGTATCATTTCGAGGAGCAAACGGATCCCGCTGAGGAATTAGGTCAGTTCTGTTTGCTTTGTTCTAATCGGAATGAATGAACGCAAAGATGCGTGCTGTTGTGGAGCTACTACAGCTGGCAAAAATACTGTTTTAATATGAATCACGTTACTATGAATGAATGAACGCAAAGATGCGTGCTGTTGTGGAGCTACTACAGCTGGCAAAAATACTGTTTAAATATGAATCGCGTTACTATGAATGAATGAACGCAAAGATGCGTGCTGTTGTGGAGCTACTACAGCTGGCAAAAATACTGTTTTAATATGAATCGCGTTACTATGAATGAATGAACGCAAAGATGCGTGCTGTTGTGGAGTTACTACAGCTGGCAAAAATACTGTTTTAATATGAATCGCGAATACAAAGAAAGATTACACTGGAAATATTGTTACAATTATAAATGTTGTTGTAATTGTATAACCTTAAAAAAAAAAATTATATATATATATATAAGGATAGATGTAAACAAAATCTTAAAAGGTCATTATAAGCCTTATCTTTAAATAATTTTATTATGCTTTATTAGTGACACATTTGGGAAGAGAATATATTCCAAATCTGAAAATACAGTATGAGAACAATTAACTGCACAATTACTAGAAATGTTTACCTTGGATATTGTACAATTTGCAAGCAAAATTTGTGGAAAAAACAACAAACCAGTTATATATTGTCCTTGCATTCTTGTGGCTCATTCACACACCTGAATGAAAGGCTCATTACCTATGCAGCCTCATTATGCGGCCCCATTGACTCCATAGGTGTGAATCACGCCCACCCGCATATGGCCTTTCCAAACAAAAAGTGTTTTACAAGATTTAAATCAATGTATTGTGTTATGGGAATGATTAGGCAGGACGATTTTCACATAATTTTGAAGAAAAAATACTAGGCAACGACATCCATTAGTCAAAAGTCTTATTTACATATATTTAGAATGTGTTTTATGGCCTTATTTCAGAAACTTTAGTTTTTTGTTTTTTAAAAAACCATGCATAAACATTATTCTATCAAAAATACAAACATGTACATGCAAGTTGTTCACATATTATGGTAGCCCTGTTTGTGCTAAATAGAGTGAATTTACACCTTTGCCATTAATATGTTTATAAGCAACTGAAAAAAGCACAAATGTCAGGGCATGTCAGAACATCTCAAGGACCCCAAAAACCCCTCAGACTCCAGAGGGTTAATCTAATGGGTGCAACGATATCCAATTTTCCAGAGAGAATGGTGCTCATAGTGCTAGTTAATTCCTCTAGTTCATCTGTTTGTTTGGGTTCACTGAGCAGCTGAGACAGATCAGATAAGCAATTTGAAAAATTATCTATGGTGGATGGAAGGATTGTTCTGCCTGGTCGATAACGCGGCGCAGCATGATATATTACAGGAGTACGTAATATGCAAGTTACCATGTAATGGTCAGTGACATCACTTTGTGGAATGATATCTATATCGGTTGGATCGGTTCCATGTGATATAATTAAATCGAGTGTATGATTAAAACGATGAGTTGGTCCGGTAACGTTTTGCTTGACCCCAAAGGAGTTTAATAAATCTGTAAACGCAGCCCCTAACGCATCATTTGGATTATCTACGTGTATGTTAAAATCTCCAACAATTAATGCTTTATCGACATTGACTAATAGGTCTGAGAGAAAATCTGCAAACTCTTTTAGGAAATCAGCGTAAGGCCCAGGCGGTCTATATATGGTAGCCAAGGCTAGAGA